>NC_066881.1:34502485-34609985 GCF_022985175.1 Labeo rohita | reverse complement strand
TTTGAATATGCAAATCAGGCATTATTTAATGAAATATGTGCTAATTTGCATAAATGTCTAGTAAGGCAAGGCAAGGCAGTTTTATTTCTAAAGCACATTTAAAACAGCAACTGCTGACCAAAGTGCTGTACAATAAAAGCATAACTTCACAAAAACATATACCAACAGCATGAAAATGGTCAAAACATTAAACAAAATGAAAGCATAAAACATCTCCAGCAATCCAATAACATAAAATAAAATAAATAAAATAGAAACCAATTAAAAAGCTACGGAAGATAGGTCTTAAGACGAGATTTGAAACTTCTAATATTTGGAGACAGCCTAATATGTGACCCTGGACCACAAAACCAGTCTCAAGTCGCTGGGGTATATTTGTAGCAATAGCCAAAAATACATTGTATGGATCAAAATTATAGATTTTTCTTTTATGCCAAAAATCATTAGTAAGTAAAGATCATGTTCCATGAAGATATTTTGTAAAATTCCTACTGTAAATATTTCAAAACTTAATTTTTGATTAGTAATATGCATTATTAAGAACTTAATTTGGACAACTTTAAAGATGATTTTCTCAGTATTTTGATTATTTTGCACCCTCAGATTCCACATATTCAAATAGTTGTATCTCGGCCAAATATTGTCCTATGCTAACAAACCATAAATCAATGAAAAGCTTATTTATTCAAGCTTATTTATTATAAATAATAATAAATTATTATTACCCTTATGACTGGTTTTGTGGTCCATGGTCACATATATGCTGGTAAGTCATTCCACAATCTAGGGGCGGCAATCAAAAAGTGAGGACATTTTGGCTGGTCCTCACTTTCTGAGACCCCTTTAAAGGCCTGTTTAAGGGGCAAGACTGAGTTTTAGGGATCAGGTTATAATTGGGAAAAGGTTAGGTTTAGGGTAAGGGTTTGGGTGAGGCACTAGAGATTGCATTGTGTCAATGTATGTCCTCACAAAGATAGCTATACAGAGTTGTGTGTGTGTGTGTGTACTTGTTTTTGCTACATTGTGGGGACCAAATGTCCCTACGAGGATAGTAAAACCTGAAATTTTTGACATGGTGGGGACCGGCCTGCGGTCCCCACAATGTAAAAAAATGATTAAAAATAGTAAATGATGTTTATCTGAAAGTGTAACGATGCAGACATGTTTTCTGTGCGGGCTAGGTTTAGGGTTAGGGTTGGGTTAGGGGATAGACAATATCGTTTGGTCAGTATAAAATCTATAGAAGTCTATGGAAAGTCCCCACAATTCACAAAAACAAACGTGTGTGTGTGTGTGTTTGTATCAGAACCATTCAAAAAGAACACGACTGTCACTGAACATTACTGATTCTCTTTGTAGAAATTCACCTTAAAAGTTATACAACACAGATATGATATGAAAAACTTTACACTATATATGACAGACTGAGCTCAAAACATGGAAGTGATTTTTATTTTATTTTTTTAACCCTGTTGTTTCTCTTGCAGACGCTCTCAGATGGTGACCTCAACAAATTCAGCCTCATTCATCGGCCGTAAGGAATCTATTTCTGTTTCTATTCCTACTCTAACCTCTCCACCCCACCGCCTGTTTGTACAAACTAGCAAAGTAAATCCCCAGAATTTTTTCTCATGTGTTCTTTATTGACGGGGGTCAATGATTGTCTGCAGTAATGAGGAAGCTGGACTAGTTTCGCTTACACACACAAACTGGGTTTGTGCATCCATCAATGTTTCACAGCCAGTGGTGGGAAGATTCTATTACTGGAAATACTAGAGTTGTGGTCTATTACTGGAATATTTTAAGCAGACTTTCAGAATGAATAATTAGTGAATTAGTGCACAGTGTATGATAAACAGCCATTATTTCACAGCTATGCATCGGCAGTGTTTAGCAGCTTGCAATTATATGCAATTATTAGTCTCACACATGGTCTAATTGATTGAGTGGTGCTTTTGTTCTGTAGTGTGGATTGCAAATTTATACACTCTACAGAAATACTAATTAAAATGTCTATTTTTTTTTTTTTTTTTTTTTTTTTTTTTTTTTTGCAATTGTAGCCATCTGACTAGTGGATGGCATGTGTAATTACACAAAAACCTGTCCAAGTTTAAGGTTAATTTAGAAAGGAAATATCAAAGAAAAAAAGAATTGTGGTTAATCAATAACATATTAATAATGTACTGTCATTGTGTCAATAAAAGTAACCGTAATCATTTACTACCCAACACTGTTCACTACTAAAACGGAGTCAGAAATTTTTGCAATACAATTCTTTTTTGCAAACATTAAATTATGTTTATTTACTTGGTTTGCACATCTATCAGAATCTATCTGTTTTTACTACTGAATACACTGAAATTTTAGAAATGCAATTTTTTGCAAAGAATTATTAGAATATACATATTTAAAATCAATAACAAACATTAAATTGCTACTTTATTTGGTTTGTGCATCAGAAAGTTTTCACTTCTAAATATACTTTAAGATATAGAAAATTTAGCAATAGATTTTTTTTACAAAAGAAACAAATATTGTAAAAATATATACAACTACATCAATTAATTATGTTACTTTATTTGGTTTTGTGGATTGAAATTTTAGCAATACAAAGTTTTATGCAAATAAATATACATATTGGTCAGAATTTGTTCAAATACATCAGTAAAGAACATTAAATAATGTTACTTGGTTTGCACATCTGTCAGAATGTTTTTACTACTAAATACACTAAAACTGTAGAAATGCATTTTTGTGGCAAAGAATTATCAGAATATACATGTTTAAAATGTACATAAACATAAAATTGCTACTTTATTTGGTTTGTGCGTCTATCAGAAAGTTTTTACTTCTAAATATACTTTAAGATATAGAAAATTTAGCAATACATTTTTTTTTTTACAAAAAAACAAAAAAAAAAAACAAATACATATTGAAGAATATATACAACTACACCAGTAAAGAACATTAAATCATGTTACTTTATTTGGTTTGTACATCTATCAGAATGTTTTCTCTACTAAATAAACTAAAGAATGCATTAACAAAGTTCAATAAGAGAAATAAGTATTATTAGACACAGAAAAAGTTACAAAGAGCACAGACAGAGAACTGAAAAAAGCAGAGACGCAAAAAATAGCATTATTTAATTGAAGTGAATCAGTTCAAAGTGACTCTACTAAATATCCTCAAATAGACTTCAGGATATAGAAATTTTAGAAATACAAAAAGGTTTTATGCAAACAAAAAGACATATTGGTCAGAATTTGTTCAAATATATCAGTAAAGAACATTAAATAATGTTGCTTGGTTTGCACATCTATCAGAAGGTTTTTACTACTAAATACACTCAAATTTTAGAAATGCAATTTTTTTGCAAAGAATTATCAGAATATACAATATATAAAATCAATAACTAACATTAAATTGCTACTTTATTTGGTTTGTATATCTATCAGAAAGTTTCACTTCTAAATATACTTTAAGATATAGACAATTTAGCAATACCTTTTGTTTTGTTTTTTGTTTTTTTTTACAAAAGGAACAAATATTGTGAGAATATATACAACTACACCAGTAAAGAGCATTAAATCATGTTACTTTATTTGGTTTGTACATCTATCAGAATGTTTTCTCTACTAAACAGACTTGAGGATATAGACATTTTAGCAATACAAAGGTTTTATGCAAAGAAAAATACATATTGGTCAGAATTTGTTCAAATACATCAGTAAAGAACATTAAATAATGTTACTTGGTTTGCACATCTATCGGAATGTTTTCACTATTAAATACACTGAAATTTTAGAAATGCATTTTTTGCACATAATTATCAGAATATACATATTTAAAATCAATAACAAACATTAAATTGCTACTTTATTTGGTTTGTGCATCAGAAAGTTTTCACTTCTAAATATACTTTAAGATATAGAAAATTTAGCAATACTTTTTTTTTTACAAAAGAAACAAATATTGTGAAAATATATACAACTACATCAGTTAATTTATGCAAATTGGTCAGAATTTGTTCAAACACATCAGTAAAGAACATTAAATAATGTTACTTGGTTTGCACATCTATCAGAATGTTTTTACTACTAAATACAGTCAAAGTTTAGAAATGCTATTTTTTTTTTTATCAGAATATACAATATATAAAATCAATAACAGACATTATATTGCTACTTTATTTGGTTTGTGTATCTATCAGAAAGTTTTCACTTCTAAATATACTTTAAGATATTGACAATTTAGCAATACATTTTATTTATTTTTTTTATTTTTTTTTAACAAAAGAAACAAATATTGTGAAAATATATACAACAACATTAAACAGTAATATAGTGTTTAATGTTCTTTACTGTAAAACATTACAGTAAAGAACATTAAATCATGTTACTTTATTTGGTTTGTACATCTATCAGAATGTTTTCTCTACTAAATAGACCTGAGGATATAGAAATTTTAGCAATACAAAGGTTTCATGCAAAGAAAAATACATATTGGTCAGAATTTGTTTAAATACATCAGTAAAGAACATTAAATAATGTTACTTGGTTTGCACATCTGTCAGAAGGTTTTTACTACTAAATACACTGAAATTTTAGAAATCCATTTTTTGCAAAGAATTATCAGAATATACAATATATAAAGTCAATAACAAACATTAAATTGCTACTTTATTTGGTTTGTGCATCTATCAGAAAGTTTTTACTTCTAAATATACTTTAACATATAGAAAATTTAGCAGTACATTTTTTTTAACAAAAGAAACAAATATATATTGCGAAAATATATACAACTACACCAGTAAAGAACATTAAATCATGTTACTTTATTTAGTTTGTACATCTATCAGAACCTTTTCACTACTAAATAGACTTGAGGATATAGATATTTTAGCGATACAAAGTTTTATGCAAAGAAAAATACATACTGGTCAGAATTTGTACAAATGCATAGGTAAAGAACATTAAATAATGTTACTTGGTTACCACTTCTATCCGGATGTTTTCACTTCTAAATGATTTAGGTATTTTTGCAATGCAACATTTTTTAATTAATTTTATAGAACTGATACAATCACATCAGTAATAAACAATAAATGATGTTACTTTATTGATGATCTAATATTTCACTGAGCAAAAATGCACTGTTTCTCACCAGAAATATTTTTAGAAAGGTGAAGCAGTTTGTTTCATATCCATTGAGTGAAATACACGTGCTCACTTGTTAAATTATAAATACAAATACATTAAACATCACCCACAGTACAGTCTCTTGACTGCTAGAAAAAAAAACAAAAAAATGCATTAACAAAGTTCATTAAGAGAAATAAGTATTATTAGACACAGAAAAGGTTAGAAAAAGCACAGACAGAGAACTGAGAAAGCAGAGACACAAGAAATAGCATTATTTCATTGAAGTGAATCAGTTCAAAGTGTCTCTAAATATAGAGGTAACATGACGTTCAACGGCAGTTTCATAATCCTCCTTACCAACCACTTCTGTGGAAAATCGACACTCCTCGAAACAGATGCAGCATGTGCTGCTTAACCACCGATGTCCAACGCACTCATTACGAGCCACTCGACTACTAGCTGCCTCTCAACTACCAGTTCATGCTACTGACTTGCCGCAGTTTGTACAAAAACACAGAATGGAGCATTTCAACAGAATCAAAGCTCCTGCTACGGATAAACTTAGGTAAGGTAAACTTTTAAATGATTTAGTTTCACTGTAATGTATGCATAAGGAAGTCATGTGCGGTCCGTTTCAATCGGACTACTACTTGGTTAAAGATTTATGGTACGGTGATTAACTCCAAAATCTGCTTTTTCAATAAATCTAAAAGATTCCATTTGGTAAATCTATACGTGCATGCAACTGAAAAACAGCAAATGATTTATGTGCATCTCTCAGAACTAGCAGAAAGCTTTTGAAATGTCACTGAAATCATTATTTCCAAAAAGTAAAGCCATTTAGGATATAATCAGCTTGTTAACAATACATAATACCAATGAAGGTGAGTAAAGATGCATCATGTGACCGATCGCATTGACTGATTGAAGTTAGTGAGTGGTTAAAGCTGGAATTGTGCTGAATTTCTACACAGCGGTGAGGTTTTTTGAGGACTGTAATTATATTCATTATATGTCTCGGTCACCTCTGTCTCTTCTACACAAACCCAGACGTTAGCAGCTCAGACGGTCTGTCAGAAGCAGTGCACTTTGTATCTGATAAGCTGTTAAAACCCACAATTCAGGATTTACGCCTGAACAGAGACTCACAGAACGTTTGAGGGATAAATAATTGCTTTGTACTGATGCTAATATCTGTCTAACTATTGATTATCTACCTATTCACATTCAAAAGTATGTTTTTTTAACTTTTAGTCAGCAAGAATGCATGAAATTGATCAAAAGTGACAGTAAAGACATTTGTTACTAAAAATGTTTCAATTTCAAATATTTTCTTTTCTTTTCTGTAAATCCTGAAAAATAAAACGTATCACCGTTTCCACAAAAACATTGGGCTGCACAACTGTTTTCAACATTGGTAATAATCAGAAATGTTTTTTGAGCAGAAAATTAGCATGTTAGAATGATTTCTAGAGGATCATGTGACACTGAAGACTGGAGTAATGATGCTGAAAATTCAGCTTTGATCACAGAAATAAATTACGGTTTAATTTATATTCACACAGAAAAGAGATTTTTTGAATTGTAATAATATTGCAGTATTTTTGCAGCCTTGCTGAGCAAGAAACTTCTATTATATATAAAAAAACAAAACTTCCGATCTACATGTGCTTTTGATAACTCATGTTTTTTGTTTTTCAGGCAGCTCCAAAAAATCGTTCAAGACATAAAAAAGAACGACGACAGCCTTTTCAACAGACTAAAAAGGTGTGTTGTATTTTGTACATTTATTCATTATTAAAAACACAGCAGGAGAAGACAGTTATCAATCCAAGTTATTTTTTGGCTTTTGAGTTTAAGACTGAAAACAGACGTGAGGAAACATCTGGTGACTGCCTTCAAACACATTTCCTCTCACTTCCTCTATTCATACAGTGGAATAGTCCA
This sequence comes from Labeo rohita, assembly GCF_022985175.1. Taxonomy (NCBI): domain Eukaryota; kingdom Metazoa; phylum Chordata; class Actinopteri; order Cypriniformes; family Cyprinidae; genus Labeo; species Labeo rohita. The sequence goes on along the minus strand of NC_066881.1, from coordinate 34,602,894 downwards.
AAAACAGGCCATTAGGCGTGGCATGCATGAGAGAAATGATATCAAATTTACAACAAAAGCAAGCAGTTGTTATTAATGAAGGAACACCTGCTATACAAAAAGCATGCATAAATGCATGTGTTCATTATAATGACATGAAAACCCAAAAGCAGGATTTTTAGCTCATTAGCTTTTAGATCATTCATGTTTACAAATGTAGTATGCAAATGTAATAATTTGTGGCGTTTGCCAAGTATCACTGATACTACTGTTCATGTATACGCTTTAGAGGGTTTTCATAACCCTCAATATGAAACTTCAATGCACTTCATTGCATTTGTGTTCCACACCATTTGTGCTCCAGACATCAATGATTTCTCAAATCATGCATCTTGTTGATGAAAGTTGTGCTGGGACTTTACCTAAGAAACTACAAATTTCAGCAATCAAAAAATCCACCTAGATTTTTCATGGTACACTCTTAAAAATAAAGGTACTTCACAATGCCATAGAGAACCTTTCTGTTTCACAAAAGGTTCTTTGTGGTGAAGCAGGTTCTTCAGATTATAAAAAGGTAAGAATGAGATGGTTCTTTAAAGAACCTTTGACTGAATGGTTCTTTGTGGAACCAAAAACAGTTCTTCTATGGCATCGCTTGAAGAACCTTTTAAAGCACCTTTATTTTTAAGAGTGTAATGAGTTTTGGACAGAAAAACACTACTCAATATTTTCTTGTAGAGATGTAAAACACATAAGTAAATGATCAAGACAAAAAAGCAGCAGAGTTTACCTTTGCCAAAAAGGCTTAATGTTTCCTAATTTAAATGTCAATAAAAACATTCCATTATATATATATTTTTTTTTTTTTTTCAAAAAATAACAATGAAGATTTTTCAAAAAAACAAAAGTGTTTTAATTTAATTTAAAATGAATTATTTGACTTACAAACTGCGAAGGAGTGGCAAAAGTTAAAATCCGGATTATTGATTAGTCGTAAAAGAATGTGCTGCATATGAAAATGGGCTGAGAACTGATCAAATATTTGTAATCTGGCCCAGATAAAGACAGAAATCATGAGTTTGTGGTGTTTTTCTGCTGATTAAGGGAGAATACAAGCCTTTTTCATCTTATAAATGGCTGTCAAAAGCAGAAATGCAAATGTAGTAAGAAAGTATGACATGCTCCAGCAAAACAGACAGTATTTTTGGAATCGGCAACCAAAATCAGAAAATATGACACAGGGTGGTGTTATTAATCAATACAAATGACTGAATATTTTTGTATTTCCATGTATTTACTTTCAAGGTTTCAAACCGAACAAACAGCTAATATTCTCAAAACTGGGAGAAATACACTGGACCGGTATGATCAATGTTTCCCTGTGTTTCTGTGTTGTGAATCCTGTTGACTGATGCTTAAGGGTTAACCTAACCTAACCCAACCCTAACCCTAACCCTTAAAACCAAGCATAAGTGTCTTTATCCATTTACCTGTAGACGTGTCTCCTTTAAAATTAAAAAAGGCTTGTTTGTGAGTTAATTTTGGCTTATTTTTTAATTAAATTAAATGACATTTATTTATTTATTTAACTTATTGTTTCAATTTAAAAAATATATTTTAATTTATTTAATTATTTAATTTACCGTATTTAATTTAATCTAATTATTTATTTAGATTTTACATTTTTTTTATTATTATTTAATTTTAAGCAAATTACCTTGCTTAAAAGTTTCACGAAACCTTTTTGTAAAAGGGTTCTGCTTTGATCCTCTCTGTCTGTATGTGAAGAAATGCCACCAGACACCCACCGTAACGTCTACGAGAGCTTTGTGGTGTCTTTGGAAAGACTTACTATAATCTGGCCTTTAACTTTAACGACCGTCCAATTATTCTCTATCCTGCCATTGTGTGTTTTTGCTTTCGTATGTTGCAGATGACATGCAATTTTGTGCTTAAACGTTGCAGACGAATGAAGCTATCACTAATCCACAATGTGCTGAAATCAACAGCCATGAACTCTGAAAAACTTCCTGTATTTTGAGTTGCTTTTGACTTCGTTTCAGAATAAAGAAGAAAAGACCTCCGAAAGTACCAGTACGAGACTATCAAGGCAAGTTCAAGTATCAGAACTAGAAAGTGAACATGAAAATGTGCAACAACTTTTTACCTGATCTCATCTTTAATAAAGGCTTTAGCTGATGTAACTCCATGCAGTCCGGGGATATTTTTAGTACATTTATAGATCATCAAAACACAGAAATGGTGCATTTTCATCATTGTAAGTATTTTCAACTTCTGACCTCATGATCATGTTGTGTCACATTTTAGGCGAAGCTCCAGACTCTGAGAAGGACTGTGACTCAGATTTTGTAAGTGCATTAGTCGACTTCTGTAAAAGACATTTGCAGCTCATTATGGTCGCAAATGTAACATCAGTAATAATTTGATGCACAATGCAATAACTGTAGCCCAACGGCATGCAATTCAATGTTATACCTCTAACGAACACATCTCAGTTTACTTTCACTATATTTGAAATTTTTTAAGCCAGTTTAAGCCGGACTCATCTAATTAGTATCCACACATGAAATATTACAGGACAGCGATACGTACGAGGACCCACAGGGCGATCATGACGACAGCTACGAACCTCCACCGAGGCTTGAAGGTCACATGAAGGCCTTTACGGTCAGCCCGTCCATCACCAACCCCAGAGGAGAGTATGTGGGTAAGTATCACGGCTTTCTGTGTCAGAACATGAAATCAAAACTGAGTTTATTTACTTTCTGAATTTTCATAGTCACAAGTCGTATGGTTAAGCTGTATGAATCTGAATGGCAGCGCAGTGATAAAACTCATCAATTCAAGTGGCCATTTACTGCTCAGACGGTAATTTTCTCTCATGGGAACATAAAGTCGTTTCAACATTTATAGGAGCTAGTCATCAGTGTTTTACTCCTAACAACTGCGGAAAGATTCACAGCCGAATTTCGACAAACACCAAGATCGTGCGGTGATTCAATTTGCAGAATCCACATCTGAGTTCACAAGAAAGAATCCATCTCAAAGTAGCTTTGTAAATCTTTTTCAACCACTGCCAAGTAAACTGTAAATGTTGTTTACAACAATGCATTTACATTCAAATATTTAAGAATTTAAATATTACTGAAATGCTGGAAAATGTTTACATGAATAATGAGAGCTGTTAAGAAAAAAGATCAAAATTATGTACTTTTAAAAAAAAATGGGCCATTATTATGCTATCCCAAAAAATGTGTAAAATATAATATGGAGGAACGAGTTCTGTGATCCTATGAACACTGCTTATGTGTTCAGCAACGTAACAATATTTCATTAGTTATTAATTAGACAAATGTAATTGGACCTTGAAATGTGTTTTATTTACTTGTTTACTTTTTGATTCGGTCTTTATTGTGTGAATCAGATCCTAATTTTAACCCTTTTGTAAGTTTGTAAGTTATTCTAATGTATTATTATTATTTAATGTATTATTATGATGTGTCAATTGCTTGGTTTATAAAAAAAGAGGTTAAATAAAAACAAAGTTAAAAAAAAAAAAGAAAACAATATCCTTTTTAATGAACTGATTATATAAATAATCTGTTTAAAAATAGCAAAATTAATGGTTTAGGTCGCAAAATGATGGATGTCTTTTTTAAAAAATGTGGAAATCAGCACAAACAAGAAATAAGGCAAATGGTAAACATTTGATCTGGCTACTTTTTTTGACTAGGAAAATTATTAGTTGTGCAAGACCTAATTTAAATAAATGTAAACAATAAATATTGTACAAATTTATTGCACTCCAAAATAATGGCCCATTTTAAAAACATTTGTGATTTTGTTTTAATGTTCTCCTCTAAAGCTCCCACTTACTGCAGTGGAACAGTGATATAATATTATATATGCAAATGGAAGTCCAAATTTAAAATGTGGTTGGAAGGGGTTAAAAACTAAAAAGGTTTGAAATCTATACAGACATATTAAAAAGAAGAAAAAAACAAAATGCCAAAAAAGAAATGTAAATGTAAAACAAAACAAATGAAAACAGAAAATGCTCCTCCTTTTACTGTCTTTATTGTGTGAATCAGATCCTAATTTTAACGCTTGTTAGCAACAGCTGACATGGTTTGTTTGTTTGTTTGTTTGTGTGTGTGTTATTTTAAGTTATTCTAATTTATTTATTCTAGTGTATTATTATTATTTCTCCCCTTCTATTATGATATGTAAGTGTTATGAGTGTCATAATTGTTTGGTTTAGCAGTTAAATAAAAAAAAATCTTAAATTTTTTTTTTTTTAATTTGATTATATAAATAATCGATTTAAAAATAGCCAAATTGATGGTGTAAGCAATTTTCTGTATTTTATCTTGCAAAATGATGGATGTCTTTTTAAAAATGTAAAAGATTTAATCCGGCTACTTTTTTTGACTAGGAAAATTATTTTAAATTTAAAATCTTTTTTTAAAAAAAGTAAAACATTTCATCTGGCTGCTTTTTTGACAAGGAAATTATTAGTTAGCAAGCCCTAATTTAAATGAATGTAAACAATAAATATTGTATAAATTGAATGCACAAAATAATGACCCATTTTAAAAAAATAATGACCCATTTTAAAAATACAGTGGAACAGTGATGTAATATTATATATGCAAATAGATAAGAGTCCTAATTTAAAATGTGGTTGGTAGTGGTTAAAAACTCAGGAATTTGGATTGTATACAGACATATTCAAAAGAAGAAATAAAAACTAACAAAATGCCAAAAAAAGAAAAAAAAAGAAAACATGAAATGCAGAAAATGCAAAAATTGTTTCATTAACTTGTTCACTTTTTTTTTTCTTTAAAGTTTTTTTTTAAATGACTGATTATATAAATAATCTATTTAAAAATAGCACAAAAATGTGAAGAAAAAAAATCAGCACAAAAAAGAAATAAGGCAAACATTTGATCCGGCTACTTTTTTTTTTTTTGACTAGGAAAGTGCAGTGGAACAGTAATGTAATATTATATATTCAAATAGCAGTTCAAATTTAAAACGTGGTTGGAAGGGGTTAAAAACTCAGAGATCAAAAGAACAAAAAAAAGAACAAAAGAAAAACTGTCAAAATGCCAAAAAAAAAAAAAAGAAAGAAAATGTAAAATGTAAAACAAAAAAATTAAAACAGAAAATGCAAAAGCAAAAAATATATATATATATTTTTATTCACTTATTCACTTTTTCCTTCTACTGTCTTTATTGTGTGAATCAGATCCTAATTTTAACGCTTGTTAGCAACAGCTGACAGGGTTTGTTTGTTTGTGTGTTATTTTTAAGTTATTCTAATTTACTTATTCTAATGTATTATTATTTTTCACCTTCTATCACGATATATGTGTTTAAAAAAAGTAAAAAAAAATAATAATTTTTTTTATTTAATTATATAAATAATCTATTTACAAATAGCAAAATTGACCCATTTTAAAAATATTTGTGATTTTGTTTTATTTTTCTTCTTTAAAGCTCCCACTTACTGCAGTGAAACAGTGTAATATTATATATTTAAATAGCGGTCCAAATTTAAAACGTGGTTGAAAGGGGTTAAAACGATTTGGATTGTATACAGACACATTAAAAAGAAAAAAAACCTAACAAAATGCCAAAAAAGTAAAAAAAAAGTAAAAATTAAAAAAAAAAGAAAAAAAAAGAAAGAAAAGAAAACATAAAATGCAAAAACAAAATGGAAAATGCAAAAATAAAGATGTAAATACATAATTTATACTAGTATCTCAATGATAATAAAATTACACGGTCATGTATGTCTAATTAAATTAGTTGAAAATGTGCTTGGCACTGGATAAAAAAGCTTCACAAAACGACTTTTGGACTGATCCTTTTTAGCAAATTCAAAATTGTGAATTCAGATGGTAAGTAAATTACCACAGGTTCTGGGAGTTTAACCAAATTTGCATTATAAACACTTATAAAACACTTGCATTATAGATTATAATATAACATCACTAGCTCCTGTAAATGTTCAAATGGCCTTATGTCCACATGAGAAACAAATACCATCTGAACAGCCTTGACTGTAAATGATTCACCAGTGCACTTATTTCCAAAGAACATAATATTTGTCTAAATGTAAAAGCTTTACTTTCTTCCTCAGCCGATGTCACAAAGACCTCTTAAGTTCATAACCCAGTTGATTTCTGATTTAAAATTAGGCTCTGTTCTACATGTTTCACTGTTCAACTTCATATTTAGGAAAATTGGCTGAATTTTCATGCTGACTTCATCATTTCCTCACCCACATGTCTTTCCAAACCTGTGTGACCTTCTTCCATCAAACACAATAGGTTAAGATGTTCTGAATGAAATGTGATCTCTTTTTGTCCTTTTTTGGAACATAAAGGCCTCTGGTCACTACTATATATAGTGCTTCTTTTGTGCAAATGTGAACAAAATGAAGTTGAGTAGGTGATGACAAAAGACTAAAAGTTTCATTTCTACTGAAGGAAAGTTCTGTTAAGCACCGACAGCACATAAAACCAGACTTCCTGTGTCTTGCAGACAGCTGTCGTGGTCGACCGGCAAAACCAAACCATCCTTTCCATATGCAACAGAGGCACAAACCCCCACGACCGACCCACCGCAACCTGGCAGAGGAAGATGATGTAATAACAGCTTGTACTGTTAACACATACTTTTATTCACTGCACAATAAACTCCAGATACTAAAGCACTCTCCTCCTTTCAGGATGATTACATTGAGCCGGAGGATGAAACGGATGACGATAATTACATTGACCCCACTGAGAAAACACTAACAAGTAAGATGACGGAGGAAGGCGTTTATTTTGTTGCACAATGAATTATTAATGTGACCGTAATTGGTAAATCAAGCCTTAATGGTGCGTAATGTCTGTTTACAGAGCCGCCGATTAACAGAGCAGTCAAACCGTGCATTTCTGCCCGTGCAAACAGTCCTGGTGAGTGTTTTATGAGATCATTTCAAGAAGTGCACAGTTCCATAAGATTATTTTGATCAAATATTGAAAGCTCATATAATACACTCCAATTCTCCTTTTTTAGATTTCTATGAGGTTCCTGATGTGAAGGTAAGCTTAAAACAAGCCCCTAATGTAATATTCAGAAAAATCTTTGCATGCATTTTATTTGTTAGATTATAGTAATACAATAATGAAAATCATGATTTTACCACTATTATTATTATTATTCAAGATAACATCAGCCAAAAAATTATAGGTAGGACAGTATCATGCATAATTTAATGATATTTTAATAATATGTATTTTTTAATAATAAATTATATTTACAGTAATATTTATTTTTATATTTATAAAATGTATTATATTATATTTTTATATTTGGAATGATATTTTATAATAATATATTTTATATTATTTAAATTTTTGTTATATTTTTAATTAATTTTTTTTAAATGTAATTTTTTATTTCATATAATTTATTTTTGCAATTTTTATTAATAAATATGGCCTGGACAGGTTGTACAACAAATACCATCATGCATTATATAAAATATTAATTTATGGACTATTTGAAAAACAAAAAATGTGAAAAATATGACCAGGACATGTTCTTGATAGACGTTGTATGATCCTATAATAAATAATATTTATTTTCATATGTATAATAATATTTTATAATAATATATTTTATATTCTTTTAATTTTTCTTTTAATATATTTATTTTTATTTTTTTAAATGTAATTTAATTTCATATAATTTATTTTTGCAATCTTGGCTTGTAATATGACCTGGACAGGTAGTACAACAAATACCATCAACATGATATAAAATATTAATTTATGGACTATTTAAAAAACAATAATAATTTTTGCATGCAATATGACCTGGACATGTTCTTGACAAACTTTATGTGATTCTGCTCTGACAAAATGCTTTGTGTTTATTTATAGGAGAACTCGCAGTCTAAAACAAGGTAAAACTCCTTCAAAATTAACCTTCCTTTTTCTATATAATTTTTTTACACACATTAAACTTCAACATAATTATGGTAACCTCAGTTTTCTTTAGCAGTAATTACAGCACTAATGAAATTCAATATCCATAAAAACATGTCATGTACTTATAGTGTTTGCTCCACTTTGACTTACAATTTAAGGCAGCATTCATGAAGATGAGACTTAAATATTCACACATTAAAATCTACACTGACAGAGTAACAGTGTTAATATGACTGTTTTTCTAAAAGCGCAACAAAAGCGCTTAATGATTCAGTCCTGAACTTCCTCATATCCACATCACATGCTTCAATGTTGTGTTGTTCTGTTCTCATCAGCAAGAGTAAAACGACTCTACAACCCAACGTACAGATGACGCCACCTAAAGCCAGTCCACGGTATTACACAATCATTATTATCTGTCCACAATTACAAACCACTAGATTAGCACTGCATTCATCACTGTTCAATTATTCAGCACCGTTATATCAAAATACATTAGATGCATATACATTTCAGTTTCATTATTTCACTTACCATGCTAAACATTGGTGAAAACGACAATGCCGTCTTTGAAAGCACTACAGAATATGCCTGAGATGTGTTTTAAAGGAAAGAGTTAAATCAACAAAGTCTTTCATGTTTTATTTACATCGTACAGAATGAACATCAGAAGGCCAACAATAAGTCCAGTGAGTATTGATGATTTCTATTACGAGTGTGTGTGTGTGTGTGTGTGTGTGTATATATATATATATCTTTAATAAAAAAATAAAAATGGTGCAAATGATTAGCATGTAAATAAGCGATTTATATGCACATATAACAGTGTAAATGCATGTTTTGAATAGAGATTATAATTACGGTCTATGTGTGTTTTCAGCAGGAACCACAGTCAGAAGACGAGTACGAGGTGTGTGATGCAGACGACAGTAAGTATCTGCCATAAACCAGACCTGAGCAAATTAATACATAAAAAAACTAATCGCAGACAGGCAAACATGTATGAAATGTGTGTGATTCTCATTAGATATTAATGAAGGACCAGAGGAAACCACAGAGGCCCGCAGACCATCCATACCCACACCGCGACCTAGAGACATGTAAGTGACTCCTTCAAAACATGAACGATAATAAATCAATTCTGTCATAGCAGATTCACTATCTAACAGTTCATCACTGCTGCTCTTTTAGGAAGAAACCAAATACTGCTGTGATACCGGTATGGACTTGTTTTTTCTAATCTGTTTATCTAATCTATACTATTGAATGTTAAATCAAAACATTTAGTGACAAATACTCGTCCTTTTTTGCAGAAACCAAACACTCCTCGAAGAGACAGTGAAGGTAACTATCAAAATCACTCATGAGATTTTCATAGAACAGCATAAGCAATGACTTTGTTCACAATAGAATACTAGCATATAGCTTACAACATAGTGCATATTGCACTATTTTAAATAAGGATGCAAAAAATAATCTGTTATGCTAAGATAAATGTCAAGTAGCGGTATAAAACACTGTGGTCATGAGACCTCATTACATCACATTTGTAATTCAGCAAGGGACGATCTCCAAAATAAATCCAAGCTATCTTAACTTTTGCATCAGTCAAACAAATCAGTGTTTTTTAATGCACAATTTGGCAAATCCATGCATGCACACAGAAAATTAGCATACTGCATGTTTCTGATGCAGTATCCACAAAGTAAACTAATGCACAATTTGGCTGAGTTATGCATGCATGCATACAGAAAAATACTGTATTGCACAAATATTCCACAAAGTAAGCCCCATTTCATACATGCGTATAGAAAATTGGCATACTGCACTATTCCAATGCAGTATTCCACAAAATAAGCTCTGATTTATTATGCACCATTTGGCAGATCCATGCATGAGTGAAAATTAGAGAACATTAGCATGCTGCATTAATAAAATCTACACTACATTTGGTCAAACTAATCCAGTATCCACAAAGTAAGCTCTGTTTTACCGTACAATGCAGAGTTTGGCAAGTCCATGCATGCACAAAGAAAAACTGCATGCTGCATGATTCTGATGAAGTATTTTACAAAATAAGCTGTGTTTCATAAAGCACAAGCTGGCAGATGCATGCATGAATGCATACAGAGAATGAGAATAATGCACGTTTCTGATGCAATTTTCCACAAATTAAGCAGTTTCATAATGCACAATTAAACTGCAAGCAATTAGCATACTGCAAAAATAAAATCTACACTCTGCGTTTGGTTAAACTGATGCATTATTCCACAAATTAAGTTCGATTATAAATGCATACCTTGACAGATTTATGCATGCATGCATACAGAAAATTAGCATACTGCATGATTCTGGTGCAGTATTCCGCAAAATAAGCTCTGATTTATAATGCACAATTTGGCAGATCCGTGCATCAGCGCATAAAGAAAATTGGCATGCTGCATTAATAAACTCTACACTACATTTGGTCAAACTGATGGAGTATCCACAAAGTAAGCTCTGTTGTACCATACAATGCAGAATTTGGCAGATCCATACATGCATGCATGCATAAAAAAATAGCATGCTGCATGATTCTGATCCAGTATTCCATAATGTAAGCTGTATTTTATAAAGCACATGTTGGCAGATCCATCCATGAACGCATATAGAAAATGATGCATTACTTCACAAATTAAGCAGTCTCATAATGCACAATTAAACTGACTCATACATACAAAAAAGTAGCATACAGCACAAATACAATCTACACTGCATTTGGTTAAACTGATGCACCATTCCACAAACTAAGCCTATTTATAAATGCACAAATTGAAAGATTTATGCATGCATGCATACAGAGAAATATTGTACTGTATAAATATTCCACAAAGTAAGCTCCATTTCATACATGCCTACAGAAAATTAGCATACTGCATGATTCTGATTCAGTATTCCACAAAGAAGGGAGGTCCATGCATGCATGCATGAAAAAAAAATAGCATGCTGCGTGATTCTGATCCAGTATTCCATAATGTAAGCTGTGTTTTATAAAGCACATGTTGGCAGATCCGTCCATGAACGCATGTAGAAAATACAAATACTGCACGTTTCTGATGCAGTACTCCACAAATTAAGCAGTCTCATAATGCACAATTAAACTGACGCATACATACAAAAAAGTAGCATACTGCACAAATCTACACTGCATTTGGTTAAACTGATGCACCATTCCACAAATTAAGCTCATTTATAAATGCATTTGACAGATTTATGCATGCATACAGAAAATTAGCATACAACGTTTCTGATGCTGTATTTCACAAAGAAACTAATGCACAATTTGGCAGATCTATGCATGCATGCAAACAGAGAAATATCGTACTGTACAAATATTCCACAAAGTAAGCTCCATTTCATACATGCCTACAGAAAATTAGCATGCTGCATGATTCTGATTCAGTATTCCACAAAGACGGCTCTGATTTACAATGCACAAATTGGCAGATCCACACATAAGTGCATAAAGAAAAAGAGCATGCTGCATGATTCTTCTGATCCAGTATTCCATAAATTAAGCTGTGTTTTATATAGCACAAGCTGGCAAATCTATGCATGAATGCATACAGAAAATGAGAATACTGCATGTTTCTGATGTAGTATTCCACAAATTAAGCTGTTTCATAATGCACAATTAAACTTGCATGTGTATTGCATACAAAAAAGTAGCATACTGCAAAAATTAAATCTACATTGCATTTAGTTAAACTTGATGCATTATTCCAGAAATTAAGCTCAATTATAAAATGCACAATTTGACAGATTCATGCATGCCTGCATGCAGAAAATTAGCATACTGCATGCTTCTGGTGCAGTACTGCATAAATTATATTGCAATTTTATAATGCACAATGCTTGTATAACATACAATGCAGTATGTATGCATGCATGCATACAGAAAATGAGCATAGCGCTAATATAGTAGTATGCTATTCTGAATATAGAAAATGAGGTGTGGCCCACATGAGAGTATCCTGCACATTTTAAAGTGCATTTTTAACTATGACCTCTCGTCGCCTATTAACAGTTGCATGATCTCTGTTACAGCCACGTCAATTAAAACACCACCAGTAACTACACCACGAAACCCACCAGACACCATGCAGAGCCCGTCACCAACAGGGTTCCATCGAGCCAAGTAAAAAACAGTTTAATTTTCTCCTATAAGCATAAGCTATCATCATTTTATTTTATGACAGAAAAACTACAATCTCCTTTTCTGTTATAGGATGCCTCTGCCTCGACAGCTTCCCTCCCAAAGTAAGATTCATGCTTTGCAATAGACACATTTTTCTGTCCATAAGGCCAACATCAAAACTTTCTGACAAAGTCTTTCATTTCTAGCTGTTAATTAATCTTATTTTATTTCCACAGGCAGAGGGACGTTGCCTTCAGACAGCAGAGCAGCTAGAGACGCTGAAGAGGTGATTGCAGTTGTGTTACTGACTTCCCTTTAAAAGCTTTTACTTCTTTATGCATACATTTTCATTTTTTCATTCATAGGGTTTGGTTCTGACAGAGAATGAGAAATGTCCCTGATGTTTGTGTGTCTCGGTTTGCAGCATAACTACTATAATCAAGAACATTCCAGCATGCACTTACATCGTCTGTTGTTCTAACTATCCTGTTCTCTCACACAGGAAGCTGGTGTGTATAAAAAGATTTGGTATGCCAGCGGCTGTGACCGCAAGACAGCAGAGGACGCTCTCATACGCGCATCTAAGGCAAGTCAGACCTGCACAAAGTAACACAAAACTAGACTGAATGACACTGCATTATAAATGCCAGCATATACAAGAGGCAGACAGGATTATTATAGTAATAAAACATGTTCAATACGTGAAATAAAATGTTAACTGAAATAAAACTTAAGATTTAAAAACAAACAAATAAATAAATAGCTATAATAGTGGCCTATTAAAATAACAACTCAAATTTAATAAAAAAAAAAAAAAAAGAAGAAGAAAAAGAAAAAAATCGACTCAGAATGCACTAATAGATTCAAAACCGGTTTTACCTTTACTGCACAATATATAGCAAGAATGATGGACTTCCATAAACACTACACTTGCTGCAGTAGTCGGTGTTACACAGTGTTTGGTCGTTAGATTTGTGCTGGATGTTGTCTTTGGAATAGAAATATGGATAGTTTATTTGTAAACATCATACTTTTGTTGCACATTTCAGTTAATGTCATAAAACTAGCGATCTAAGGCAGGACAGTGTGGTGTACACATGGCTGAAGACGCGAAAAGAGGAACACACAAACCGAATCAATTAAGTGAATCATTTAAACTGGAACCGTTCCGATTGATTCAAACCTGTGACTTCGATCATTCCGTTCAAGCGATTCACTAGCAAAAACAGATTAAAAGAGCAATTCATTTTCAAATTTCGACATCGCTTATAATGATTTTGAAAAACGCGCAGTGAGGGGTGAAACTGAGCTTTTCGAAACTCCGAATCAGTTAAACCATTGAGTCGTAAAATGATTCATTACTTCGAAACGCTATTCGGATCGCGAATCATTCGATTCAGATCTTGGTTTCAGAGCGCGTATCTTCTATAAATTCTTTTTATTTAGGTGGAACTTAGGAGCGGGTTCCACGCACCGAAGTCATGATCTAAAATGATGGTTCGGATCACCAGCAGGTTCGCGAATTATTTAATTTAGATCGGGACTTCAGAGCGCGTATCGCGAATCATTTGATTTAGATCGGAACTTTGGAGCGGGTTCGTATATATTTTTATTCAGATCGGAACTTCGGAGCTGATTCGCGAATCATTTCGCAAATGATTCGCGATCCACGCTACGAAGTCACGATCTGAAATAATGGTTCGGATCACCAGCGGGTTTGCGAATCATTTAATTTAGATCGCGACAACTGAGAGCGGATCGCGAATCATTTGATTTAGATCGGAACTTTGGAGCGGATTCGCGAATCATTTAATTTAGATCGGGACCTCAGAGCTTGTATGGCGAATCATTTGATTAGATCGGAATTTTGGAGCGGGTTCGTAAATATTTTTATTCAGATCGGAACTTCGGAGCGGATTCGCGAATCATTTCGCAAATGATTCGCGATCCACGCTACGAAGTCACGATCTGAAATAATGGTTCGGATCACCAGCGGGTTTGCGAATCATTTAATTTAGATCGCGACAACTGAGAGCGGATCGCGAATCATTTGATTTAGATCGGAACTTTGGAGCGGATTCGCGAATCATTTAATTTAGATCGGGACCTCAGAGCTTGTATGGCGAATCATTTGATTAGATCGGAATTTTGGAGCGGGTTCGTAAATATTTTTTATTCAGATCGGAACTTCGGAGCGGATTCGCGAATCATTTCGCAAATGATTCGCGATCCACGCTACGAAGTCACGATCTGAAATAATGGTTCGGATCACTAGCGGGTTCGCGAATCATTTGATTTAGATCGGGACAACTGAGCGCGGATCGCGAATCATTTGATTTTAAATCAGAACTTCGGAGCGCGGATCGCGAATCATTTGATTCAGATCGGGACTTCGGAACGCCTATGGCTTAGGCTATCTTTTTTATTAAACAGTACAAAACATCAAACCAATAAAGCAAGTACCCTCCAAGAAAGAAAGAAAGAAAGAAAGAGTAGGACCGCACAGATACAAATTCCTGTAAGTAAATTAACTAAATTAATTACATTTTATTAAAGGAGAAGTGTAGTAACCATAGTTAATTTGTGGTTCCCATAATTTAACTACAGAATTTTTTTTTTTTTTTTTTTTTTTTTTTTGCTACTGCACACTCTTGAAAATCCATTTAACAAAATGTAGACACTAGGTAAATAAGAGTTTAATTTTGAGAAGGCAGAAATATTTTTTACTGTGGCTCTTTTGGAAAAAATGCATTAACCTAAAATTGGTTAAAGTTGGTCAAAAAAGATTCCCTACCCCTGCTTTACAGCATCAACAGATTATTACTAGCTGCTGTATCATTCCTATAGCTAAAATAGTAGAGCATGGTGCATGCAACAAGTTCATGGGTTTGATTTCCAGGGAAAGCATGAGCTGATAAAGTGTTTACCAGCAATGTAAGCTGCTTAGGATAAAAGCGTGTGCCAAATTAATACATGTAAAAAAAAAAATATCAGTCTATCACTATTTGAGTTGTAATACTTATGTGTCTGATTTGATTTCAGGATGGCTCTTATCTGCTCAGGAAGAGCTCTGGTGTGGATGCACAACAGCCGTACACACTAGTGGTGTTTTACAACAGCCGAGTTTACAACATCCCTGTCCGGTACATCGCTTCCACCAAACAGTATGCGTTGGGGAAAGAAAAACAAGCGGAGGAGGTAAGAACAGACATGGATGGTGCCCCAAACGTATTTGGACAAGTAATTCACATTTAAAAATGAAAATGTGTCATTGCATCCTCATGTCAATTTAAACTCAATGATATTTAACTAATGCACTCATAACATTCAGAAAAGTGTGACTTAAGTGTCCAAATACATTTTGGTGTCTATGGATGCTTGTTTCTGTCACAGAATAAAAGATAGAACAGGTCATTGTTACTTTTTGTCTAAGATTACATCTCACAATTCTGACTTTTTCTTTATAATTCCTGAATTGCGTGAAAAGTGTGAAATTTGTGTGATATTTTTTAATTAATTAATTTTTTATTCCATGGAAAAAACAAGCATAATTTCAAGAAAAAAATTGAACTATGAGATTAAAAAAGTCACAATTATTTTTTTATACCATGGAAAAAACAAGCGTAATTTCAAGAAGAAAAAAAATGAATTATGAGATTAAAAAAAAAAAAAAAAAAATCATATTTTTTTTTCACGGAAAAATAAGCATAATTTCAAGGGGGGGAAATCTGAACTTTAAAAAAAGTCACAATTCTATTTTTATTCCATGGAAAAAAACAAGCATAATTTCAAGAAAAAAAATCAGAATTATGACATTAAAAAAGCCACAATTATTTTTTTTATTCCATGGAAAAAACAAGCATAATTTGAAGAAAACAAATCTGAATTATGAGTTTAAAAATGTCACAATTATTTTTTTTATTCCATGGAAAAAAACAAGCATAATTTCAAGAAAAAAATCCTGAATTGTGAGATTTTAAAAAGTCAATTTTTGTATTCCATGGAAAAAACAAGCATAATTTCAAGAAAAACACATCCTGAATTATGATATTAAAAAAGTCACAATATTCATTTTTTTCCATGGAAAAAGCAAGCATATTTTCAAGAAAAAAATCCTGAATTATGAGATTAAAAAAGTCATTTTTTTTATTCCATGGAAAAAACAAGCATAATTTTCAAGAAACAAAACCTGAATTATGAGTTTAAAAAAGCCACAATTATTTTTTATTCCATGGAAAAAAAACAAGCATGATTTCAAGGAAAAAAAAAATCTGAATTATTACATTTAAAAAAAAGTCACAATTATTTTTTTATTCCATGGAAAAAAAAACAAAGCATAATTTCAAGGGGAAAAAAATTCTGAATTATTAGATTTTTAAAAAGTCACAATTATTGTTTTATTCCATGGAAAAAACAAGCATAATTTTAAGAAAAAATACGGAATTATGAGATTCAAAAAGTCACAATTGTTTTTTTTTTGTTTTGTTTTGTTTTTTGAATTTCATGGAAAAAAACAAGCCTAATTTCGAGAGAAAAAAAAATCTGCATTATGAGATTAAAAAGGTCACATTATAATTTTTCCCATTGAAAAAAGCAAGCATATTATTTAAGTAAGCATTATTATTATTCCATGGCAAACAAACTTCCATATGTTTCAGTGCATGAGGTAAAAAGAGGTAGAAGTCAGCTGTCAGTCACTAAACTATCCTCTTTCTGTCACTCTAAAGCGTTTCAGCAGCGTCTCTGACATCATTGAGAACCACCAGAAGAATCCTCTAGTGCTGGTCGACTCACAAAGCAACACCAAAGACTCCACCAAACTCAGACATCCAATCAAGATATGAGGCAGCCTCAGAAATAGCGTCAAACTAAATCTGAAGACGCCGTGAAGACATTCATATTAAATATAACTGCACTGAGAGGGTGCTAACTGTGTGGTAGTTTCACATCTTACCATGACAAGGGGATGGAAACAGATCCACGCTTGCAAAACTGAAACTTGCTGCTACTTTTATAACTTATTTTCCTGAGTCACAGGTTACGGACGGTTCATGAGTTCGAAAACAGCGGCGAGACTCGGTATTTTTATTTGGACGCGGCGTTTTTTACGCGCAACCGTAAAAAAAGTCCGTGTTGCGCCTTTTTCAAAACACAGCGCAGGAGAACGCGCTCTGTGCAACCCGTGCAGAAAAACAGAGGAAAGTGTTATATAAAAATACGCAAATATGGTACAGCTGTACAGTTTATATATGTTTATGGGTAGATGGATCTTTGTATTTGTTTCACCTTATATAAGGTGTGTTAAGCAAAAAAATAAAACATGACTTTTTTTAATTAAAGTGATTGTTTCGTGTATTATGTTATGTAAAATTACAATTTTTAGCATTGTACATCTCTGCACAGGGGGGAAGATTTTGTAAGGGTACTGTTTTATACATAGCATATATATGTACACTGCATGGCATTCAAAAGTTTGGCATCAGTAAGACATGTAATGTTTTTTAAACAAGTCTCAAATAGGGCTGCATTTATTACAAAAATACAGAAAAAAAAACAGTAATTTGCATAATGTTATTACAATATAAGATAATGGTTTCTATTTGAATATACTTTAAAATATAATTTATTTCTGTGATGCAAAGCTGAATTTTCATCAGCCAAGTGTTACATGATTCTTCAAAAAACAGATTAATATCTTGATTTATTATTAGTTGTGCTGCCAAATATTTTTTTCTGGATTCTTTGATGAATAAAAAGTTCAAAAGAACAGCATTTATTTAAAATATAAATATTTTCTAACAATATCTATCACTTTTTATCAATTTAACACATCCTTGCTGAATAAAAGTATTCATTTCTTTAAGAAAAATAAAGAATAAAAGTCCCCAAACCTTTGAAGTGTACTCTATATTGTTAGAAATTTCTATTTTAAATATATTTTTTTCTTTTTACCTTTTTACTCATCAAACAGTCCTGAAAAAAAGTATCACAGGTTGCAAAAAAATATTGAGCAGCACAACTGTTTCCAGCACTGATATAAATCATTATAATAGAATGATTTCTGAAGGATCATGCGACACTGAAGACTGGAGTAATGATGCTAAAAATTCAGCTTTGATCACAGAAATAAATTAGATTTAAGTGTATATTAAAATAGAAAAATGTTGTTTCACGTTGTAATAATAATTTTACAATTTTACATTTTTTCTGTACTTGATCAAATAAACGTAGCCTTGGTAAGCATGAGAAACTTCCTTAAAAACATAAAAAATGTTACTGATCCCAAACTTTTGAACAGCAGTATATGTATGTATTTTGTATAAACATTTGTACACTAGAGGGCTCATACTGTACACAAGTACGGATTTATACAAAATATTAAATCATTTACAAACTGTCGCGGTTTTATCATGCAAAAGAATAAGATTTATTATATTGTCTTTACAGTTCTGTAAGAGAACAAATAGTCAAACTTTACATAACAAAACAATATTCTTTATAATAATATTAAAAACATTTTGCATGGACAGTGCCACAACAAATATACCACAGCTTCAGGACAAGAAGTGCAACTACAGTCAATGTTTTGCATGATAAATCATGTGTAAAATATAAAGCCATTATTAGAAACAGCATGTTTTTAAGAAAGATATTTGTTTTATAAAGATATCCTTATGTACACTGCCGCTCAAAAGTTTGGGATCAGTAAGATTTTTAATGGTTTTTAAAGACGTTTCTTCTGCTTTATAATTCACAATGTTATTATGACGTAAAACAATGTTTTTCTATATTAATATACATTAAAATTTAATTTATATAATTTATATAAAGTTTATTTTCAGCATCATTACTCCAGTCTTCAACGATCCTTCAGAAATCATTCTAATATACTGATTTATTATCAATGTTGGAAACAGTTTATTGTGCTGCTTAATATTTTTCTGGAAACTGTGATACTTTTCTTCAGGATTCTTTGATCAATAAATTGTTAAAAAAATAACAGCATTTATTTAAAATAGGTTCCAAAAAAAATTGGCAGCACAACTATTTCCAACACTGATAATTCTAATAATAAATCCGCATATTAGAATGATTTCTGAAGGATCATGTGACACTTAAAACTGGAGTAACAGCTAATCAAAATTCAGTATTGCATCACAGGAATAAATTATATTTTAATGTATATTAAAATGTATATTAAAATAAAAACTAACATTATTTTATATTGTAATAACATTTTGCAATATTGCAGTTTTTTCTGTATTTTGATCAAATAAATGCAGCCTTGATGAGCATAAGAGACTTATTTAAAAAACATTACAAGTCTAACTGATCCCAAACTTTTGAGCGATAGTGTATATGTTCCATATGTATAACCAACGAGAGGGCACTGTAAGGTGTCAAGGGATCAAATGCAAATATTTTTGGAGCTATTTTGCAAAAGTGTGTCATTTAAAAATCTGATGATTTCTGTAAATTCTAACCTCCAGGCTAAAATTGTTATATTTTTGTACATTAATGTACATTAAGATGCAAAACAGTGTTGCTGTTGATATGCAAATCAGTACTGTCATTATTAAAGAGCTGTATTTACCTCAGACAAAACATGACAAAAGAAATGAATTTTCAAAATAATTATATTTATTTATTTATTGATAGAGGGTTTTTTGGTGGAGGCACTTCTACAATACAGCAATTCAAGGTGTCATTCACAGCTGTTAGTGCAACACTAGTGCTTAAACCAGCGTTTAAACTTCAACACGAACATAAGAGACACGTTTACTTTGGTTTTCAAGTGAAGTGGATCACAGACCTGGAATAAAGACCATCTTCAAACATGTACAGTCAGAAATTCACACCACTATTAAGTGCCTGAATCACAGTGCAATCACCAAACGTTTCAAGTTTTTACCTGGTCAAACTAAACTCAAGAAACTTCTATTCTGATCAGATTACACTGATCCTAAAAAACTTTGGCTTGAGAATAAAAATATATATTTTTTGACTACTGAGACAGTTACAACATTCTTTAACCATGAGTAATACATTAACAATTTGATAAATGTAAAGTAATTAATTTAAACCCTTGATTAAACCCTTAATCAAAACCCTGTAACTTAAACCGACTGCACGCTGAAAAAATAAATATTGACAATTCGCATAAATACAAAACAAAATTTCAATGATGCCGCGTCAACATATGCTTTCGCATACAAGTGTAGTTTCAAACGAATGCTAAATATACAGGCGATGTGACAAACAGAGGAAGCTTAACCCGATTTGTAGCCTCCTACAAAGAGAATCAACAATTTCTGTAAACGTTTCAGTCACAAAGCCCTATGAAAGATGATTAGCAAAGCAACAAAGTAGTAATGTTTAAACGACATGTCCTAGTTAATAATGCAAAGCTACATAAAGTATTAAGACAAACTGATGTCTTACTGCTCAGTCACTCATTGTTCTTCTACACTGTAAAAAAACAATTTGTTGAGTCAACTTAAAAGTAATTTGTTACCCTCAACTCAAACTCAAATAAGTTTAGTCAACTTGAAATGTTAAGTTGTACTAAGTGACGACTTAGATATTTGAGTTTACTTAACAAAACATTTGGTTTTTAAACTTAAAAGTTGGGTAAGTTACCCAGCTGCCTTAAAATTCAAATATCTAAGTTGTCATCTAGTACAACTTAACATTTCACGAACAGTTAACAAAACTTTTTTTGAGTTGATTGAACTTAAAATTTTAAGGCAGCCGGGTAACAAATTATTTTAAGTTGACTCAACAAATTGTATTAGTATTAAGCTAACAGAGTGGAATATTACAATATTACCTGAGGTCTCTGCCATAATCTCACAAAATCTGATCTATCACAGTATCGTGCGAGACAGATTTGGTCTGACCGTTTCAAAACACAGTGATTTTTAATCTATTAGATAATGCACTGCACTTTTTCACACTGTGGAACGAAATAAATAATGCTTGCTCGTGTCAACTTGAATATTCAATCACCCGAACGGGTTTATATTAGTATAAAGAACAAAACAGTGAAAGATCCTCATATTTGGACCGCATTTTTCTCTTCCTGAGATTTGCATAGCAACCCTGATTCTTCACAGCATTTCTTAAAAATGGCTAATGCAGAATTTCTATCTGTTAAAGAGCTGGTTCCAACCTCTGGTTGCTTCCATGAGATGTCTTTGTCCGTGACCCACCCAAGCTTCTTGGTTTCTGAAAAGCCGCCCGCAAAACCAGCATCTAAACGTCGGCTGCAACACGATGCTTTCAGACACTGTCGGTACTACGGTATACTTTCTTCCACACACTCTTTTAAACCTCAGTTTCAAGCTGAATCTTTCTTTAACGGTCCCGTTTGGCCATTCTCTCCTGCAGTGGGACGCGTGGCAATTGGCGACGAGATTATCGCGAAAGTCGTCGCAGTTAAACTCTGAAAGAGCTTTGAGAGTTTTACGAGAGAGTACGACCCGTTGCACGGCACCTTTGTGCTTGCGAACCACTTTCATGATGTTTGTGACCTCGGGAATATCGCTGTCGGGATGGTTGAGAACTATAACGGGCTGGTTGCTGCGTGGGATTTTAACGGATTGCGAGGCGCTGTAGGGAATCAGTCGAAGGGTCGTCGGAGCGTCTCGAGGCGCCGGATCCCAGTAGAGGACGGATGCGCTGACGTCCGCTGAGCCCTGAGTCGATCGCTTTTGGGATTTGCTGACGGGAGAGTCCGCAGAGGAGGCTTCTCCCATGCGCTTTCTGTTCAGTGATGCAAGAGCGGCGTTTGACTCACTGGATCCACAGGCTGTTGCTGGTACAGATGTTGAAGAGTTTGAATCATGAGGCAGGACAGAGATGTTTGCATTGACTGGCTCAGATCGCTGGTTTGCACCTGATGAAAACATGGAGCAGAAGAGCAACTAACATGCTTTAAAATGTTTTAACAAAAATATATGAAAGCAAATCTTATATTTGTATGATAATATTGGTACCAATGCTAAAAAATCTTTTGATAATTTAGAGTGGGGAAAACATGTTTAAATTTTCATTTTAATTACTATATTTTAATTCTTGCATTGAATGCGTTGAATCTTTGTGGCAAAAATAGATTGCTTGGATAATATTTACTATTAGCCATTTTAAATAAAACAATAAAAAGCTTTGCATTTTTTGTACTTGTAATTGGTTACTACATTATTCCAAAGTAAATACAAAAAAATATTTAAAAATGTTACTGAATCATTTCAGAGAAAGTATAATGTTCATGAATGATACACAAATGAAAAACATGTTTTTTTTTTATTTAAATTACTATATTTTACTTCTTGCATTGAATGCTTTGAATCTTTGTGGCAAAAATAGATTACTTGGATAATATATACTATAAGCCATTTCAAATGAAAAATAAAAAAGTTTAGCATTTTTGTTAGTAATTGTAATTGGTTACTGTGTCATTTCAGAGTAAATACATGAAAAAAAATGTGAAAAAAATATTGTTTTAATGTTTTTCATAACATTTTTAATTACTATACTTTGCATTAAATGCTTTACATTTTGTGGCAAAAAACAGTTGCTTGGAAAGAGGAAGTATAATGTTCATAAATGATACAAATGAAAAACATGTTTAAACATTTTTTTTACAATTTGAATGACTATATTTTACTTCTTGCATTGAATGCTTTAAATCTTTGTGGCAAAAACAGATTGCTTGGATAATATTAACTACTAGCCATTTCAAATAAAACATTAAAAAAGCTTTAAAAAAGTTTTGCTTGTTTTTTTGTTTTCTTTTTGGTACCTGTAATTGGTTACTGCATCATTCAGACATTCAGAGTAAATATATAATGATGAAAAAACTGTGTTTCATAACATTTTTAATTACTATACAGTATTTTGCATTAAATGCTTTACATTTTTGTGACAATAATTAACTGCCTGAAAAGATTTTTACTGAATCATTTCAGAGAAAGTATAATGTTCATAAATGAAAAACATGTTTAAACAATTTTAATACAATATTTTACTTCTTGCATTGAATGCTTTGAATCTTTGTGGCAAAAACAGATTGCTTGAATAATATGTACTACTAGCCATTTCAAATAAAACATAAAAAAGCTTAAAAAAAAAAAAAAAGTAACTGGTACTTGTAATTGGTTACTGCATCATTCAGATGTTCAGAGTTAATACATAAAGGTGAAAAAATATTAAAAAATATATATATATTTTATGACATTTTTAATTACTATACTTTGCATTAAATGCTTTAAAAAAGTTTGTGTGTGTGTGTAATTGTAATTGGTTATTGCGTCTTTTCAGAGTAAATACATAAAGGTAAAAAAAAATTACATATTTTAAAATATTGATTCTAACATTTTTAATTACTATACTTTGCATTAAATGCTTTACATTTTTGTGGCAACAATCAATTGTTTGGAAAGACTGTTACTGAATCAGAGGAAGTACAATGTACAATTTTACATAAATGAAAGACATTTAAACGGTTTTTTTTAACTATTTTAATTACTATATTTTACTTCTTGCATTGAATGCTTTGAATCTTTGTGGCAACTATTAAGAATTATTATTAAGAATTATTATTTATTATTAAAATATTATTAAATTATTTCAAACACATATTATTATTAATAAGTAATTATTATAATTATTATATATATATATATATATATATATATATATTTAATTATTATTTATTTATTCAACTATATTACATTTTAAATATATTGTATTTTAAACATGAAATATTAAAACAGCTTTTTTTCATAGCATTTTGCTTTTTTGTCTATTTTTGCTATAGATACATATCTTTGATATGGTTCTCTAATGATTAATAATGTTTATAAGAGCTTTCATCAATTTTTTTTTTATTCAGCACATGCAGAAGTATCCAACATTATTGAAAAACTAAATCCAGTGAACAACAGCTGCTAAAGACTACTGCATATACAGATATTAATACATGTGAATAACTAGGCTTGCACAGTCAACTTAATCTCAAGTGTTCACAGACCGGCCATTTCAGCATGGCACGTGATTTACATATAGCGGCTCACATTGCTGTATTGACTTTAGATATGGATGCATACAAGCTTAAACATATTGAACAATTAGTTTCTAAGCAATTATTTTATCTGTCTGCTGGAAAGCAGTTTTGTCAATGTTTTGTTGGATACACTGAAAAAAATCTGGTTTCCCACAACATTTGACTGATGATTTTTCCATGGCATGACTTCAGTCATGTTATTAGACCTCACCATCAACAAGCCCATATAATATTTCAGTTGAGTTGAGTATAACTAGAGCAAACTAAACACAATTTCCAGTCTTTTAACAGTTACCTCAAATTTTCCATAACTACGGGAACCATATCTAAAAGACAAACCACAACAAGTACACTTCATCACAGAGTGCTACTTATTGCTCACCTCCAGTGCACGTGAACTCTTTCAGAGGTTCATCAGAGCTGGTCTGTGTTGATAACGTCCGATCCGCTCTCACTTCATCCAGCAAATGAACGACTGTAGTTAAAGGCAGCTCATCCACCGTCTGAAGCAGGTCTGGAGCGCTGCTGCTTTCCCTTCCACAGTCGTGCTGACCTACCGGGACCAGAGAATCTCTGGGGTCCATGTTGTTTGTGCACTCGTCAGCATTGCCATGGAGTAACAGGCCCCCATCTTCACTTCGACACAAAGACTCAGTACGATCCTTCAGGGGAAATCCAGAGGATGGACTTATGCAATCCAAGCCAGAGATGGAGCATGCGTTTGAATGCTGGTGAATGAAGTTTGTATCTAGCGCAAGACTAAGTTCTTCATCAAACGCCGTAGGAAGAAGTTGCGAACAACACCTCTCTTCCAAAGAACCGGTATCTGAGGTCAAATCACTATGACAACCTGAATCTCCTTGGCATGCGGTAAAGTTTTCCTCGGATTCACTGAGGGCTTTATCTTGGCAGTCTTTGGCTCTTTTCGCATGGGGACTTTGAATATGTGAATTATGGTTGAAGTTGCATGCTTTGAGATGAATGGGTGCATGCTCTTGATTGTTTTGTTGGCTTTTTATCCTCTCAACCACTGAGGACAAAAAGTCCCGTTGGGCTACACATCGCCCCTGCTTCTTCCTTCGGGATGAAGACTTTCTAGACGTCACCTGAGAACGGTTTCCTGAGGCGTTAGCATTTGAAAAATCATTGGATTCGTCTTGCTGATTAGTTGGTTTCACAGTGTGAGCATCCTTCGAAACGTCTTGCTTGTCTGAAGGAATGACTTTGAGAACTAAATGCTTTTTGCCATCCACCATCTTGAACCCAACCACCTTTGTAGTGCAATCTGGGGGAACAGATATATTGTTCTTCTCCATGAGTCCGCTTAGCTTATCTTTTCCAGTAGGCCGCAGGCCTGGGTGTGGCGCAGCACATTGCTTTGCATTTGCTTGTGACGGATGGGGTGTTGTTGGCGCGTGAGGAATAAAATCTTGCTTGCTTTTGAGAGATGCAGGCCAGTTTTTACCACTACAGACAGTCTTTTCAAGAAACTGCTGCGTTTCCTCCAAGGTCTTCTGTGGATCCAGTAACACGCCATGATTGTCCATTAAACTGGGGGTGGAGAAAGGGAGCAATGGGGACGTCCATTTGGGTTCTGGTTTTGGAAGTAAAAACTTGAGATCTTGGGACAGGTTATTGTCTTGCTTAACAGTTGCCCGCTTTCTCCACCAATTTCTACGGCTCCATCTTTGACGGCATGCAGCAGCCATGTGCTTTAAGAGATCGTTTTTCTCCGTATTACCATTAGTAATGCTTTCCTGTGAACAAGAGTGACACACAAACTCTTTAATGTCCTGGACGGAGTCTTTGCATTTTGGACAATAGTATTGACCGTTTCGAGCATGGTGAGTTTGACAATGTTTGGTCAGTTGAGGCAGCGTTTGCTGGACGCTGTCATTACAAATCTCACAAATGAACAAACAATCCTTGTGTTGCATTCGGTGCTGTTGAAGCGTAGTGAACACCGGTGTGGAGAATCCACACATGTCGCACGGAAACATCGGTGGGCTTCCTTTGCTTCCGTGGACGATCTTAAAATGCATCAATAATTCGGCAGGTTTGAAGGAGATGCCGTCGTTGCATGAGGAGCAGGTGAAGGTGTTTATCGCCTGAAGATGGTGAGATGGCTTCTTGGACTTCTCTGTTACTTTCAATCCATGTGGTGTAACATTTTTCTCCTCTTTCACAGTGCTTCGTTCAGCGGGGAATGAAAAGGAGGTCTTCCTGAGACGCAGGCGTTTATGCCAAATGCCCCTCTCTTCATTCCCAACCTGAGCGTCAGGGTTGGCATTGACCCCATTCATATTGGATGTACAGAGCCCTGTACAAGAAAGGGATAATAAATAATAAGCAATGTCATTACATTTTCACCAGTGTTTCCAATTGAAAACTAGACATGAGCAATACACTGTAAAAAATATTTTGTAACTTGGTATTTTTGTCTTGTTTTCCATACAAATATCCAAACATGAATAATTCAAGATATATTTACTTGAGAAGGATGATTACTATGTAGTTCAACATACACTGAGCGATTTAAAACTTGTTTTAAATGCAGAGAAAACTTATGATGTTTAGAAAAGGCAAGTCTGCACTCTCAAACGCAAGCAAAATTACTACTTTTCAAGGTCTGGAGATTGAAGTACAATCTAAGGACAAATATCTGTTTTTTTTTTAATTGATGATTTTCTTTCTTTTGGGCCTCATATTCACTACCTAGGGAGTAAATTAAAGTCAAAACTTGGACTGGGTCAAGTCTTGTCCTTCTTTTGAAGCAAAGAAGAGATTGGTAGCAGCTACATTTTTGTCAGTGTTGGATTACTGTGATATCATTTATATGCAGGCACCTAAGCATTGTTTACAGGCGTTGGATTTGGTTTATCTTGGAGCATTAAGGTTTATCACAAATTCAAGAACCCTTACTAATCATTGTTTATTGTACTCTCGGGTTGGTTGGCCAGCGTTGTCAGCCCGTAGACTTAAGCATTGGTATTTATATATAAAATCATGCAATCTTGGTATTACCGCAGAATATCATTCAGAAACGTGTAAAGAATTATGGGCTTCGCTCACAAGACCATTATTTTTTAGGCATCCCTAAAGTCCGTACTAATATGGGTCAACGGGCATTTAGTTATGCTGCTCCATTTGATTGGAATCAATTACAAGATAAGTCATGCTTAAAAGAGCTGGTACCACTCAATTACTTTAAATGTATTTTAAATGATCTAGTTTTAGTCATATGATTTGTATATAATTCTGTATACGTAAACTAATGTGTTTTATGTGTAACTAAATGTGCCGCCTATCTTGGCCAGGACTCTGCCCTAATCCTGGCTTAGTCTGTCTGTGAAATCAGGCCTATATCTTGTTTTCTGAAAAACTGATCAAAATTAAGTGAATATATGTTTTAAAACAGGAAAGAATAATTATTATTATTTTTCTGACCCCCCCAAGTGAATTTATGCTTAAAACAAGAAAAAAATCTCTTTCAGTATTTTGTTTTGCCATTGAATTAGGTTTATTATTACCCCATTAACAGGTTTTTTGTTTGTTTTAAGTATAAAAAAATATCAAATTATTTTGATACTTTTTTTCAGAAAACAAGACTTGAAATATTAAGACATTTTGCCTATCAAGTAAATAACTTGACAGGCAAGAACATTTATATTTAAGAATATAAAGTACGAACTTACGAATATTTAGACAAAATAAGACAAAAACACTCAGTATGTTTGCTTTTCTGACCCCACTGAGATTCTTATTTTAAGCATAAACTCAATTCATTTTGATACAACCCCAATTCCAGAAAAGTTGGGATGTTTCATGAAATGCCATAAAATCAATAATACGTTATCTGTTAATTCTCCTTAACCTTTATTTAACTGACTAAAGTACAAAGAAAAAATGTCCAATGTTGTGGTGGCCGACTTTTAATTTTATTTTGTAAATATAACCCAATTTTGATTTTCATGGCTGGAACACACTCCAAAAAAGTTGGGACAGAGGCAAAATAAAAGTGAAAAGGTTATACGTAGAATATCTAAATTAAACTGTTTTGAAAAAAAAAGCAAGCAGGTGAAATGGAAATAGGTGAGGATATCATGTTTGGGTATAAAAGCAGCATTTCAGTCTTTGCGTGCGGTCTTATCACTTTGTGCCAAATTTCAAAAAAAAAAAAAAAAAAAATCACACTTCTTAATAGAAAATCACAAAGAATTTATGTCTTTCTCCATCTACCACACATAATAATGTGAAAAGATTCAGTCCGTGTAGGGCAAGGCAAGACACCTCAGGTGAATATGGATGACCTTTGAGCCCTCAGATGGCATTGCATAAGAAACCGTCATGCTATGTTGTTAAATATAGCCACATGGGCTCAGGAGTACTCGGAAAACACTCACTTAACACTAGGGCTGGGCGAGATATCTCGAATATTAGCGATAATATCGCCAAAAAAAATGTGAAAATATCGTGAATATCGAATATTTCAAATTCAAGCATACTTTCCCGAAAAAACAAGCCGAACGTCCAATATTACATACCCTTACATATTACCGTGCAAGAGACGTGAAGTGGGGTGCGCTACACGCCTCTACTACACAAGCTTTCATGAGTGCGGTTGCCAGACATCAAACATTCAAATCCCCGAATCAGAGCTTCGCTGTTACAAGGATACATTTTATGCCTGGTGTTTTGCTTATTTCAAGCAATCCGGCAACGACGCACACGAGCTCACTTCTCATTGCGGAAGCACCGACGATAATCTGAAAACACAGACAAACAATTAAGCTGGAGTTTAGCGATCAAAATGAAAGTGTCACTCAACCAGTCTGTGTTCTGTCATTAGATCTCGAAAGTGTTGTTTGCGTCTGTGATCGCTGAATAAATGCACTTAGACTAACATTACGCAACTGCTATTGTTTGAACAGAGAAAACATAGGCTATTGCAATTTGGAATAACTATTTGGAATTTCACTGTTCATTTGTTTTACCAGTTTTTAAAATATAGACAGAAAGAGTGCATAAATCTTTGGTATTAATTTATAAATGTTATTGCACTAAACATTTTGTATTTACTTTGTAACAATAGCTGTTCTATCTAAATTGTTTTTTTTTAATGGGGGCAAAAGAAAAGGTTTTTTTATTATTTAAAAGCAAATGCAAACATATCAAGATATGCCCTACTTAACACATTCTGCAGCTGCATCAATAAAAGCAACTTGAATTTCTGTTACTTTAGCAGAAAGCTATACATCAATTCTATGTAGCGATGCCATGGGGTTCTCTGGGCCAGAGCTCATCTCAGATAGTCAAAAAGACGATGGAAATGTGTGGTCAAACGAGTCCACGTTTTAGCTTGTTTCTGAGAAAAATGGACGTCGAGTTCTCAGTACCAAAGACCAAAGGGACCATCCAGGCTTTCATCAGCGACAGATGCAAATGCAAACGACTGTCATGGCATGAGGGTGCAGCAGAGCAAACGGCATTGGTGACTGGGATTGTACAGACACTATACTGCCATCAAGAAGACATCTTTCATTGGAAGTCCATGATTACTAGATCAAGACAATGCCAGGTCTCATTCTGCATGTGCTACAACAGCGTGGTTTCATAGACACAAACCGAATGTGCCAGACTAACTTGTCTGCAGTCCATATCTGTCTCCTAAATGCATGACCAGTCATGAAAAATCAGAATCAGAATCAGAATCAGAAACAGCTTTATTGCCAAGTATGCTTGCGCATACAAGGAATTTGTTTTAGTGTCACAGGCTTCCAGTGCACAGAGACAACAACAGCACACAGAAAATAAAAATAAGATGAGAATAAAATATACCTATGTATATAAAAATAGACAAAAATTGCAATATAAGTTTTAAGAAAATAAATAAATTGTTTAGCCACATGGCCTCAGGAGTACAATGACGATCAGACAATGACGATCACAGACTGCTGAGCATCTGAAGTTTTTTTATCAAGCCAGATTGGACAACAATTGTGCTTGCAAAACTTTAAGTATTAGTATCCTCAATTCCCAAACAATTACACAATTAAAAAGAATGCTGATGTGTCCCAATGTTAAACATGCCTCTATCCCAACTTTTTTGGAGTGTGTTGCAGCCATGAAAATCAACATTTGCTTAGATTTACAAAATAAAATTAAAAGTTGGCCACTGAAAACACTGGACAAATAAATAAAGGGTAAGGAGAATGAACAAATAACATATTCTTGATTTTATGGCATTTCACAAAACATCCTAAATATTCTGGAATTGGAGTTGTACATTTTTCAGAAAACAAAGCTTTATATCATAAGTCATTTTGCCTGTCAAGTAAATATATCTTGATTTAGGAATATTTAGGTATTTATACTAAAATTAAGTCAAAAATACAGTTTTGTAATGCTTACAACACATACGCTGTGTGAGAACTGTGCTTTTATAACATTTCCTCTTGTAAAATTGAGTAATTATTGTAATGCATGCTGTGTAATTCATTAAACTGAATTATTAACTAGTGTTTATGATCAAAGTCTTAAATCATAATACTGTCAAATATACAGTGTGTACATCAAGAATGACTTTGAGAACACAACCTGTCATATTAATATAACCTTAACTTAGTTAGTTACCCTAAACCAGACTACAACATCTTTATTACAATTCAATACATTTGAATAAACCTACATGTAAGCGTGCATTCAAAGCTCTGTACTATGGTATTACTGAACATGGTATCATTACAGTACATTTTCACTTACATTTATTATATTTGTGTACTCAAATACATAGCCCTCTTTTGTTATCTGATTACTTTTAAATTATTATTCCTTAACGTCATTTAATTAATCATTTTCAGGTTCAGGGTTAGTTTAAAGCAATGTACTGACTTCAGTACTAGGGTTTTCTGAACATGTACCATGGTAATACCATGGTATTCTTTGAAATGCACTGAACCACCTTGTAAATTCCCATGATACACATCAAAGTACCATGGGATTAACATCACTGTACCATGGTACTGTATTGTTTTGTAAGCAGAGTTTTACTGCATGAGTGTTTAATAGTCTTTGTCTTCATAAACACACATGCATACTGACCCATATAACTCAGCAGACATAAAATGTAAGAAATAAATCAAATACAATTAACTAGCATGTACTAAGCATGCACCATGAGTTGAACAAGTTAAAGTACAATCAGTTTGCACCTGTGGTTCAGCTGCCTAATTCCCCCATGTCACAATGCAATGAACGTGTTATAAAGTTTTAAAAACGTTTTAGATCAAACTTAATGCAATGCAACGTAAAATGCAATGCAAAAGCCTGCGATAGAGTTTACTTTAGCAACTATGCAGCGCTGCTTAAGTAAAGTTGGACAACAAACATGTTTCAAACTGCTATATCTTGCATGCCATTATGCGCGTGCGACAATACATTTCCACTTATAAAACTTTAGTTCTCGTTCAAAGTCGAAGTTTATGTAGTGCATATGTGAAAACGCATATACGTGCACGTAAAAGTGTCGAAGGTGATCAGACTTACAGCGCTTTTCCGCATCCCGTCCAACCAGAATCAGTCAACAGCGCACGGCAGCCATGACAGTTCAATCCGGGGACAAAAGCAGCTCAAGCCCATGACAAGAATGGATTACCTGCATGCCACATCATACTATGTCTAATTGCATTGCCTAAATTGCATGCATTTTTCCCAAATAATGCCTGGTTGTATGCTTTCTGTTTGTGAAACAAGCTTTCTTACATTCATGCAACAGATTTAATGTGCACAGAAAAGTACAGCCTTATGAAGACACCATGTGCTTCCTCTTTCAACATACATCATTCTGCACTGTTTATAACGACCATATAGAGGCACACAGCACTTACATGTTGACAAGTTTATTACACACTCTTTTACATTAATGAGAATGTGAGAAAAGAAGAAAAACACGCACACAACAATCTAGAAATTGTTTGTTATTTCTACTTTATTTATTTAAATCTATTTGTACTTTTTTGTAATTACTATTTATGGTCAGTTAGGTCAATAAAGGGTTACCAGTGTCATGGAAAACTTAGAAACTTAAACTAAAATTGTGATTGTCAAAAAAAAAAAAAAAGTCAAGAAAATTATTGCAATTTATAAAATGGAAATTATTTATTTAAAAAAAAAAAAAGTCCTGTAAAAGTCATGAGGATTACATTGCTTAGATATCATTATTATCATTATTATATTATTATCAGAGGTGTCCAAACTTTTTAATACGAAGGACCAAAAATTAAACTTTATAGAGGGCTATGGAAAATTAAATGTTCCATATATAACTGTATTATAAAGATATTTAAATAATTAAACAAAAAAATTAAATTACATTGTATTTACATTTCAATGCAAAAATAAAACAAAAATGAAAACAAAAAACAAAAATTATGGCATAATGGGCAAAGCCAAAAATCATCAGAGGCCAGCAATGATAATAATAATAATAATAATAATAATAATAATAATAAAACAAATAATTTAAAAAATCATAAAAACTGGACAGGTCCTGGAGAATTTTTTTTAAGGTATAAGGAAATCAAATCTAAAGAGAAAAGTATAGTCTGTCTGCCTTTAATATGTGCCAATACATTGATGTTTATTACATATCTTTCTCTCTTTTCTCTATTTTTGCATTTACACTTCTGCTGAGGGTGCTAATATGATTTGCATAAAATGCAGTATTGTTATACTTTGTTTTCCCTGCAGTAATTTGTTTTTGTACAATTAGTAAACAAGGATTTCCTACCATTTCCAAAATATCTGTTTGGTACAAATGAACTTAATAACATAGCTTATAGGTTTCAATTCAATAGAAAAAATTAAATAATAATTCATATTTAGTGTTTGTTTATATATTCCTGCACTATAGTACCAGTCCTTCTGATGTATTAAATACAAATCAGTTATTTACTGTTGCGCTTTTAGGGTACATTGTGTGATTTTACAAACAACTCAAGTACATAGTATGTGATGTAGCATAGCTACAGGAGGCCAAAATGTTCATAGGCTTTTAAAACTGCTGTTCTTTTTTAAATAAATAATAATATTTTGCACAATCTATGAAGGCCAAACAACATGTTGGGTGATAAATCAAATGAAACCAACTGCAAAAGTAAATCTGTTGTTTTAATGCTTTAATGAACTACACATGACAAAACAAAACCCAAATCAATAAAACCATCAATACTAAGTTTTGTAATAAATAGCAGTAAACAAAAGTAAAGGTGAAAGTAAAGTTTCCCAGTGCTGTGCTCATTATTAAGGAGAGGGTCTCCTCTAGTGGTGAGATGGTGTTATAGCAAGCTCACATATTTGGGTCAAAAGGTGCTAGAAGTTCTTTCTCCTTTTGTTCTCCTAACATTTGTCACAGATCCGCTAAAGTCCGTTTGTGATGACGCTGATGAAAGCTTAATTCTGATTGGTCGCGCTCTGCGATTGTAAGGCGTTTTTTGATTGGCTGAGACTGTCAATGGGCTCGCCGTGCTGTGTATTGTGTCTTTGCTGGTGAACAGAGAGTGTAAACTTTGCTTTGATTTACACTTTGATTGTCCGAGTAAGTTTGTTCGGTTGTCAGTTTTCATTGTACTGTCTGTATGCAGGCGTCCTTGTGTGCGGTGAGTTCTTTACTGATTAAAAACACTGAAAAGTTTTCATCGTCTGCCTTTTCTCTTAAAAAGTTACACATGTAGCGCTATTCTGTATTTGACATGCCTCTTTGATTTATAGTATGTTAATGTATGCTTGTAAGTCATTCCGCTCATTGGTTCTTGTTATGTTGCCTGTGATCTCCATTGAGTTGATTTGACCTAATAACTATTGTGCACATTGAGGAAGACTCGGGCTTGTTACTCTAAATTATCTTCTCCTCCTGATTGAGTTGTGTGCTGGACCAATCAAGATCTTCAGCGGTCTCACCGTCATCAGCTGATTGTTGCTGGAGCTGTGATTTGTCTTGGGATGCACTGAAGTGCTTTTGCTTACTGAAGCTGATCTGATCTTTAAACTTCATATGTTCCAGGAGCCCAGATGGAGCTGGAGGGTCAGTGGTGGAAAGGAGAACTTGCAGAGGACATCTATCAGGCCCTGCGTTACAAAGTTTGTATTCCTGTCATTGTGTTGTTATTTAATGTCATCGAACGTGTTATGTTGTCACATGCATGCATGTGAACCGTGCAAAGATCTGTTATTACAAAATTGTCATGGTAGTGGAATTGTTTATTTGCTTTTTATAATGTCATCCATGCATACATATGCAACTTTACTGACATCATATAGATGCAACTTAATTGCTACTTTACTGAATGCATGCTTATGCAACTTTACATAATGTATGTAAATACGTCTTGCATGTATGCATATGCAACTTTACTAAATTCATTTAAATACAAGTTGAATGCATGCATGCACAACTTTACTAAATGCATGCATATGCAACTTGAATGCATGCATATACAATTTTACTGAATTCAAACAAATGCAACAATGGATGCTCATGCAACTTAATTAATCTAAATATGCCCTGCATGTACACATATGCAACTATTCGGAATTCATGTGAATACAAATTCAATACATGCATGTGCAACTTTACTAAATGCATGCATATCCAACTGTTCTGAATTCATGTGAATGCGTGTGTATGTGTAATTTTACTGAATAAATGTATGCAACTATTTTGAATTTATTGAAAATGCAGCTTGAATGCATGTATATGCAACTTAAATAAATTTAAATTCAAGCTGAATGCATGCGTGTGCAACTGTTTTGAAATCATGATAATGCAACTTAACTGAATGCATGTAAATATATTTTGTATGCACGCACACGCAACTGTTTTGAATTCATATAAATGCAACTTCAGTGCATGCATATGCAACTTTACTTGGCTACTGCATGCACACGCAACTGAGTATTGCACAAATCAATATTATAAAATGTATCAATTGCAGTGTGATTGTCTCGTTGGTTGTCTTTTAGGAGCTGCGGTTGCCTGCATACAAAGGCCAGTCCCCACAGCTGAGCCTTAGGCGATATTTTGCAGACCTCATTGCTATCGTTAGCAATCGCTTCAAGCTGTGCCCAGCGGCCAGACACTTGGCTGTTTATCTGCTGGACCTGTTCATGGACCGCTATGACATCTCAGTGCAGCAGCTTCACATGGTTGCGCTGTCCTGCTTGCTTCTGGCCAGTAAGATTCATGCTCCTATTAATAATTGCAATTGTCTGAAATTAACTGTTGTGTATGATGCACAAAGCACACCACACAGCATTGTGCCATAACCACTCAGCAACCATTTTTATTATCCAGGCAAGTTTGAGGAGAGAGAAGACCGCGTCCCGAAGCTGGAGACCCTGAACAGTCTGGGCTGCATGAGCTCTATGAACCTGGTTCTGACCAAACAGGGTCTCCTGCACATGGAGCTGCTGCTCCTTGAGACGTTTCAGTGGAACCTGTACCTCCCCACGGCTGCTCACTTCATAGAGTACTACCTGCCCGTCGCTGTGAATGAGACAGACCTGCATGATGGCTGGCCGATGACATGCATGGAGAAGACCATGCTGTACATGTCCAAATATGCTGACTACTTCCTAGAGGTCTCTTTACAAGGTACAGAGTTTAATTGAGATGCAGTGCATTTTCACCTGTTGAATGTTTGTGTGAGTGTGTATGAACTGCATACAGAATCAGAATGTTTTTGTTGTTTTGTATGAATAAAAAAACATTTCCTTTCTCTGTCAAGACCATGCGTTTCTCAGATTCGTCCCTTCCCTGGTTGCTGCGGCGTGTGTGGCCTCCTCCCGAGTAATCTTGCGTCTGTCTCCGACATGGCCTCCGCGCCTCCAGCGTCTGTCGGCGTACACCTGGGAACAGCTGCTGCCCTGCGTGGAGAGACTTCTAATGTGAGTTTATACAATTTGAATGTATGTACAAGTTTACCAAATGCATGTAAATGCAAGTTGAATGGATGCATACGCAACTTCAATTGAATTAATTCAAGCTGCATTTACATGCATTCAGTAAAACTGTATTTGCATTCATTCAGGTTACATTTACTTGCATTTAAGTTGTCTTTTCATCTTTCCTGAATGCATTTAAATGCAATTTTATTTATGCATATACAAACTTTACGGAATGCAACTTGAATTGATGGATATGTGACCTTACTGAATGCATCTAAATGCTAATTGAACGCATTCAGTAAAGTTGTAGAGACAGTGAAGATATAAATCCATGCATTTAAGTTGTATTTACATCTTTACTGAATGCATGTAAATGCAACTTGAATTGAAGCATATGCAACTTTCCTGAATGCATGCTTATGCAGCTTTACTGAATGATTAGAAATGGAATTTGAATGCATTCATATACAACTTTACAGAATGCATGTACAGTAAATGCAAGTTGATTGCATGCATATACAACTTAATGCATTTCTGCATTTTTTGTTACTTCAAAATAAAATGTACCTTAACTGAAAATTAATTTTATTAAAATAAAACTTTTTATTTTAGCTACTTGCAGAGGCATCATTTCTCATTTTCATTCTTCACTCTAAGTACTAAAATAACTAAAACTGAAAATAATGTGTTATAGTGTTATAGATGAATGGTCATTTTGACCCTACAAACTTGGATTTTATCATCTCCCCTAATATCCTCTCTCTCTATTTCTCTCAGTGCTCATGACAGTGACGTAAAAGAAGCAAACAAGCAGAAATGCTCGCAGTCGAGTGCTCAGCCTGCACAGATGGTGTATCCCGTCCAGGGTCAGAGCATGTCCTTGCATCAGTACATGCAGCGGCCAACCACGCAATACATGCAGCAGAACTGCCAGCCGGTGGTAGTGTCTGCTCAAGGTCCCGCAACATATCTGACACATACGGCCTCAATGCAGGTCTCCACGGCCTCTCTGCATGGGCTCACACAGACACAGACCATGGATGCCAAGGTGACTGTGCCCAGCAGGGGTTATCAGGTGAACGCGCTGTACCCATGCGCCGCTCCCTGCTTCGACAGGTGATGAAACGGGACGGGAAAGTATCGGACCGTTTACACTGCACAGGGGAGAGTTTGTATTCATACAGAAAACACACTGCTCTTAACTGTTACTTGAATCAAACCACTTCAGCTGCTGAATTCTGAATCATTTTTAATTTACGTGATTAGGGTGAAAGCTAGATGATTTAAATCACTGTAATGTTCATGAGGTGTGGGGTAATCTGAAATGTGCAATATTCTAATGCTGTTGTGCATTACCCACTGAATACTGCCTTGTGGTGTTTCATCTGTTGTGTTACATTTACTTTAGTATTACTATTTACGGCCATCTTTCAGAAATGAAGACATCATGGGAATTTGGAGTAACGTGTAAAAAATTAATGTGGTTTTTACTAACACATACAAGTGTTATTTTGCTCTACCTCATTGAATGCAGACTATTGTTGTCTCGTAACTTACAAATGCACTTTGGTACAGTGTTTGTTTTTGTTTTTGTTTTTTTAAATAAAAATGCAACATTTCTGTTGTAGCTAGTTTTGGGTTTGGGTGTTGAAATTTTACACTGAGGTTTGTAGCCACTGGAACATGTTCATGATTAAAATTCAGCCTTCTCAGATTCACACTAATATCCACATATGAAACTGTTTGTTTGTATTAGTTCTACATCAACAACCTAGTTCACTGTACTTTTTTTTTTTTTTTTTTTTTTTTTTTTTTTTTTTTAATGAATCACAATTATTACTACAACACACAAAGTGCATGCATTCTCATTAATTTAACTGATAATGAACACGAAAGTAAAAATGTACACATTTATACACTATACTTTTATATTTATTATTCATTTATTTATACACTAACAGTCATAAGTTTTTGAACAGTAATTTTACCGTGAATTTGAACAGTTTTTAATGTCTTTTTAAAGAACTCTGTTCTGCTCACTAAGCCTGCATTTTAAATCAGTAATATTGTGAAATGTTTTTACTATTTAAAATAACTGCTTTCTATTTGAATATATTTTAAAACGTTATTTACTGATGTAATCAAGGCTTAATTTTCAGCATCATTACTCCAGTCTTCAGTGTCACATGATCCTTCAGAAATCATTCTTATTTGCTGTCAGAAAACATTATTATTATAATTAATATTAATATCAATATTTAAAACAGTTGAGTACATTTTTCAGGAAATAAATCGCTTTTGTAACATCATACACTATACCATTCAAACGCTTGGAATCATGGAAGAAGCTTGGAAGAAATTATTGAAATTATACTTTTATTTAGCAAGGATGCTTTAAATTGATCAAAAGTGATGATAAATACATTTATAATGTTACAACAGATTTCTATTTCAGATAATTGCTGTACTTGATTTCTGAAGGATTGTGTGACACTGAAGACAGGAGTAATGATGCTGAAAATTCAGCTTTGAAATTGCAGGAATAAATTATATTTTAATTATTATTTTAAATAGTAAAAATATTTCAAAATGTGCCTGTTTTTTTTTTTGTACTGTACTTTGGATCAAAATGCAGGCTTGGTGAGCAGAAGAGGCTTCTTTAAAAACATGGTTGACTGGTAGTGTATGTTTCAGGTTAAGTAGAATGATGAGTTTTAATTTGTATTTTGTGCTCGCATCTGTCACAAATATTATTAAAGTTCATGGATTTTCGTTCTTACAGCGTTAACAAAATAGTTACACTTCACGAATACAGCCAATGTTATAAATTGCTGAACATAATCAGACTGATTACATGTGCTAATTTC
Source organism: Labeo rohita (assembly GCF_022985175.1). Taxonomy (NCBI): domain Eukaryota; kingdom Metazoa; phylum Chordata; class Actinopteri; order Cypriniformes; family Cyprinidae; genus Labeo; species Labeo rohita. The sequence continues at coordinate 34,563,849 of NC_066881.1, read as the reverse complement.
TCAATTTGAATGCCAGAGAAAATTACGCATTTATGGCAAATGATTCCAAGTCATTCATTCAATCGTCACTGCAACTCAGAAATGTTACAAAATGCATAAACCAAGCCCCAAACAACAAAAAGAGGAATCAAAAACGAATTAAAAATCGAATTAATCGGTATCTAACAACAAATGCAATCCGTTTTCTTGCCCTCAAATTGTTGCTGTCTAGACTTTTATTTTGAAAACTCGCCTAGCTTTGGCTGAGAATCTTCTCTAGCATTTTAGCCGAGTAGATCAAATCTGATGCATCAAATTTTATAAAACAAATTTTTAACGTTTTTAAAGCAATTTATATTTTTTTTAACTCCAAAATAAATGTTCACAACAACGGCCTAGATATAGAACATACTGAGACAAGATAATGCCAACGGTAATTTATTATTATTATTATTATTATCATTGTTATTATTATTATTATTATTATTATTATTAGTGTGTGTTTCTTTCTAACCCCACCGCAGGAGCTCCGCATGTGTGTCGTCACATCCGGTGTCAGGAAAGGCTCTAGAATATTACCGTAGCTTCGCGTTCATTCCGCTGTGTGTATTTAAGCGCGTGTCCTGCTGCTGGCGCTCTTTCAGGCTGTCATGACATTACAAAACATATCTGCATTAACGTTCATGTGAACATAAACACTGAACGTGTCTTGGACGCGTCCACAGGAGATTTATATTCCATATCAACAGGTAAGAAAAAGCAGGCAGGATTTATGAACACTCGCATGCTGTCAGAACGCTGTCAATGGGTGTGGGTGCAGAAATTTAGCGGTGTTCAAGTGAACTAGTGACATATATTTGGGACTGATGGAGTGTTTGTTTGTGGTCTTATTAAAGGCACACATTCGTGCACGTCAATAGTGAGGTGTGGTTTGTTTTATTTTGAAAGGCTGTCATTGAAAACAAATACACAGTTTTGCGTTAATAAAAATTAGCCGACATTCCATCAGAACTGCGTTTAAATACCAACCGTTTTAACCGTCATTTTTAAACATTCTATTTAAACACACGTCATAGTGATCAGGACATTTAAATCTCACGTGAATCACGTGGTTTGAAGTTTAAAATGCGACACGTTTGTTGTTATTTGGTAAACAAAAAAAAGTTACATGTATCTTTAAGCACTTAAAGCAGCTGTACCGTTTTCATTGCATCCAATTATAGCGTTTGACTGTAAGCTGTCTTATGCAATAAATGTTTATGCACACACCTCTGACAAACTGAACTTTCTAGAGAGATTTCTAGAGAAATTTCTTTTCAGGGCGGGACTAACTTGCAGGCTTTCATTTTCACCTATTTAAACCTTGGCACCCATTGACAACTGTGATAACTATACTAGTATAGGCTTTGTAACTTAGTGACTAGCAGACATTAATCAGGTAATGGTACATGACAGGTTTGTGAGTTGAATTACTTCTAGAGTATGTGGTTTAGAGTATATGGTTATAGAATAGTGTAGTATATACAGTATTTGGGACTCAGATTTCTAATATAGAACATACTCGGGTACATTTTAGTACTTTACGTTCATGTCACTGTGACCGTTTATCTTACAGTTTGATTTTTCTTCTCAGAATTGTGAGATAGAAACTCAGAATTTTGGCTTTTTTTGTTGACGCAGAATAAATAATAAATAACGTAATTGCCAATTTTTATTTCACAATTTTGACTTTTTTCTTATTTTTTATTTCTATTTTATTTCTATTTTTTTTCTATTTTCTATTTTTATTTTCATCATTAAATCCCTTTTTGTCTATTTTCCCCACCCTGTATGCATTCTGAAATTGTTGTTATTATTCATTATTATTATTATTATTATTATTATTATTTATAAATGGTAAATTATTATTGTAAATTTATTTTTAGTTATTTTATCTTTTTTTTTTTTTTTTTTTTTTTTTTTTTAAACATTTTCTCTTTACTTTAGTTTGTGGTGGTTCTGGTATTTGTTTTTGTTTGTTAAGAAGTGAAAATCAGTAATAATAATAATAATAATACTTACTACTGCATTGAAGAATTTGCTTTCATCTTGCAGGTGTGTGTGAAGCAGTCAAACCTGTAGGTCTTCACCTGCAGAAGAGAGCGGCCATACAGGCCCGTCATCATGTTGTGCTGGGGAAATGCCTCGTACGGGCAGCTGGGTTTAGGTGGGATTGATGAGGAGATAGTGCTAGAGCCAAGGAAATGTGAGTTCTTCGAGGGCAAGCGCGTGCGGGGTGTAGGATGCGGCAGACGTCATACCGTCTTTCTGTTAGAGGACGGGACGGTGTACACCTGTGGCTGCAATGACCTGGGACAGCTGGGGCATGACAAAGCACGCAAGAAACCAGGTAGGGCCGCAAAGACACTGTGCTAACATTGAAACATTTTGGCATTATTAATGTAATTGCTGCATATTAATAAAATTATTGAACTACATGATTCACTGTGGCTGATGTCATCAGTCCTTCTTATTTTTGTTAGAACGTTTAACAAGGTAATATTAAGGTGGTACCTCCCTAGTACACCTACTTTTTATGATCCTGCTGGATTAAATCTTGCCTCGCCCTTTTGGACAGCATTTCATGTTGACCTAAAATTGTCCCCTGAGAATAATATAATATGAATGGCATATTTATTGAATAAGTTTTGTTTTTAAGATCCGAGTGAAGCGTTTAATTGTTTTAATTTGTCTCATTTTTATCTCAAAGGCTGTATTTTTTTTTTTTTTTTTTTTTTTTTTAAAAAGGAAGTGTAATATTGTGAGATACGACTACAATTTAATGTAACTGTTTTCTATGTAAATAAATATAATAAAATGTAATTGATTTGCTGTGATCAAAGCTGAATTTTTAGCATCATTACTCCTGTCTTCAGTATCACATGATCCATCAGAAATCATTCTAATATTCTGATTTACTGCTCAAGAAACAATTCTGTTTATCATCAATGATGAAAACAGTTGTGCTTCTTTATATTTTTGTGGAAACCGTGATACATTTTTTTATGTTTTTTGATGAATAGAGTTCAAAAGAACAACATTGCTTTGAAAAAGAAATAATTTTTGACATTATAGATGTCTTTACTGTCACTTTTGATTAATTTAATGCATCCTTGCCGAGTAAAAAAATACAAAGTGCCTAAAAGTGCATCATAATCTCACAAACTTTCCATTTGGAAACCCTGGGTTATTTTAGGTTGTAGCAATGAAACAGCCTGTACTTTCACAACATCCTCTGAAATCAATCTGATGGATTTGGTAACATATTATCATTCCACAGGAACTCATACGGGTTGGTCAGCGTGACATTGGCTGTTCTAACAACTGACAGTTCCTTAGACGTCATATGACCTCTAACTCAGTGACCTAGAAGTGTCAAGCACAGACCGTATAATCATCAAGATAGTTTAAAATGGATGGGTTCTTTATTTGTGTCTCAAATGATCAAATACGGCAACAAATACTGTACATTAAAATAAACTTTCAAGAATGTTGTAGTATACAAATGAATGTTGCTGTAGTAGATGTGCATACTTCCATATGCTGCAATATAATAGCCAGTATTTCATGTAGTGCATCTGTATAATTTACTCGAACTATATTGTATGTTTATATCCCCTCTCTAGAACAGGTTGTGTCTCTTGATGCTCAGAACATTGTGGCTGTGTCTTGTGGTGAAGCTCATACTCTGGCTCTGAATGATAAGGGACAAGTGTTTGCATGGGGTCTGGGCTCAGACGGGCAGCTCGGCCTTTCAAACATAGAAGATTGTATCCGTGTACCCAGGTAAAAAAAAACACATTTTTAACCCCTAGAAGTGTTAAATATCTGTTAAATATTTTTCAAAATATACTAAAAATGTTTGCTAAAATGTGTTATTGAATGTGCAAGGAACATACTTAAAGTAAAAAAAACAAAACAATATTGCAGTTTATAAGAAAATTAAACACAATTACATGTTTATAAATATAGTCTATTAGGCTATTGGACCTGCTTTTAATCTAAATGTAGGCTACTGTATGTTTGGAAATGTAGTTTGTAGTGCCCCTTAAACATTTTGATATATGCTGTGGTATATGAATGTTAAACTAAATATATTTTCTACATCAGTCTAGAATTTTCTATTACAGGCTATAAAATGGATGGAATAGCCTACTTGAGATCAAAACTAGATTTATAATTTATTTGTACTTATTTATACTACACTATATATGCTGTAATACTGTTTTGTTTTGTTTTTTTGAACATTCATTGGTGTTCAAAAAACATTAATTGATTTAATAAATGATAGAACATTAATTCAATAGTGTTTAATTTTTTCTTATTTTGTGATATTGTATTTTTTTAACATGTGTTATACACAGCAAATAAAGTTTTTCTTCAAATGTGACATATGTGAATGTATCTCGAATTAAAAAAAAATATATATATACATATATATATATATGCTGTAATACTGTTTTGTTTTGTTTTTTTGAACATTCATTGGTGTTCAAAAAACATTGATTGATTTAATAAATGATAGAACATTAATTCAATAGTGTTTAATTTTTTCTTATTTTGTGATATTGTATTTTTTTAACATGTGTTATACACAGCAAATAAAGTTTTTCTTCAAATGTGACATGTGAATGTATCTCGAATTAAAAAAAAAAAAAAATATATATATATATATATTTAAATTCTGTCCTTCATATATTTATATTATTTAAATATAAATCCAAAAATGGCCAAAACATATTGGTATATAATATATTTATTTAAACATATTTTGAAGCATATTTTAGCAAATGTATTTTTGGATGTTATTTGTATATTTTGCTGTAATGTATTTCATTGAGCTTCACTGTTTACAACATGTATTTTATATGTATTTAAAAAAATGGTGTATGGGTTGGTAGCAAAAAAAAAAAAAAAACATGTAGATAAATATTATGATCATAGTCTGTGATGTACCTGCATGGCTGAAACCAATGTGTTTCTGTTTTCGTCTCAGAACTGTCAAGAGTTTGTCAGAGGTTCACATTACTCAGGTGGCCTGTGGATACTGGCATTCCCTTGCTTTAGCCACAGGTATGACTCTGACTTCAACACTAAACATTTCTAAACCTGATTAATGTGCCCTCTTTACCCTAATTATGCAATATTATTCCCAAATTCTCATTTAAGGAGGTCAGATATTCTCCTGGGGCCAGAATAAATACGGACAGCTGGGGCTCGGGAAGCAGGGAGCCAGCGTCTCCTCCCCAAAAGTCATTCAGTCTCTGCAGGGCGTCCCATTTGCCCAGATATCTGCAGGGGGCGCTCACAGCTTTGGGCTCACGCTGTCTGGGGCTGTTTTCGGCTGGGGACGAAACAAGTTTGGCCAGCTGGGCCTCAGCGACAATGATGGTAAAACAAACACCTTAGACATTAGTTGAGTTTTTTCTGCTATAATGATTTTTATGGTGGCATGAATGGTGTTCCTCAGATCGCTATTTCCCTGCCTTGCTGAAGACTCTCAGGTCCCAACGGGTTGTTTACATAAGCTGTGGAGAGGACCACACGGCTGCACTTACGAAGGTATGGTTGCTTATTGTAAAGGCTTAATAAGCAACAGTGTAATTTATTAATACTGTACGTCTAGAAAAAGGAATGACCATGACTTTGATAAAGACATGTTTATTTGTATAGCACTTTTCACAGTACTCAAAAATAATGTTAATGTTTTTAATATCTAAATATCTTCATGCCATATAGTGTCATTTAGAAGGTTAAACGTGGATGATAATATAGTTCACATTTTGCAACATTACAAGAAGTTGATGTGTGCTATATAGTACAGTGCACGCAAAATTATTAGGCTAATTCTTAATTCTTCACCTTAATTCTCAAAGTCTTTTGCAGTTAATAACTTTTCTTCTCAACCTAATTTTTTTTTGACCCTGTTGCCCCAATGAGTATTTCTTGTCCAGTGGTCATGCCTTAATTTAGCTTATTCTATATTATTGTATTGTGTGAGTTAAATCTGGCAAGTGTGAAATTTGGCCAAGTGTACCTGTGAAAGAAAAAAAAAAAAACCTGCTTAATAATTATGCAAGTCTGAATATAAAGCATTTTTCACTTCCAGTTCTTTTTAGCAATTATATATCACTTATAAATTATTATGTACAAACTTAAGATTGATGTAGTTTGTAATTAGTAAAATGTGCCAGGAAAAAAAAGATCAGAATTTGCCTAATAAATGTGCATTTGTTGATAATATATCTGAGATGAGAACAGAAACACAGCAGCTATGCCATGCAGGTAGATCACAGACTATGATCATCATATTTGTCTACATTTTGTTTTTGTTTTTTGGTACAGATTCATACAGCATTTTTTTTAAATATATGCAAAATATATGTTGTAAACAGAGAAGCTTTCATGAAATACATCATAGCAAAATATAGAAATACTGACCGAAAATACATTTGCTAAAATATACTTCTAATTATATTTAGATAAACGTATTGTATAAAAGTGTTTTTGGCAATTTTTGTATATTTTTGAAAATATATTTTAAAAACATAAATAAATGAAGGACAGAATATATTTTAAAAATATATATATTTCAATTCTGTTATTTCAAGATCAGAATCAACTTGCTTAAGGAATATATATGAAGAGTTTATTAGCAAAACCAGATTTTTCAATTTGTTTTTTAAATGTTCAAAAATCATGTTTTTTTGTTATCATCTTTTAATTGTATTATTGTGTTAGTCAGTTGTATTTTTTTTTTGTTATTTTTGAATAACATTGAAAAAAGTGATAAAATTTGCAATAAAAAAATATCGGTTACTTGAGTATACTGTATGTATATGAATAAAGTTGGTGGAAAAGTTAAATAAAGTACCTATATACCCAACTTTATATAAAGAGCTGGGCAATAATATAGTTACATTTTGCAATTAAATAAAAATGCGATAAAATAACGCATTACGTGATTATACTGTATGTATGCGAATAAAGTTGGACATACGTGCATATACAACTTTAAATAAAGAGCTTGGTGATGATATAGTTACATGTTGTGACAAATTTTAAATAATCAGGCAATTAAAATTTGCTATATAGTATATACAGGTCCAGCGTTATGTGACTGTAATTAGTCATTTTGTTTTTGTAGGAGGGAGGTGTGTTTACATTTGGAGCGGGTGGCTACGGTCAGCTGGGACACAACACCACAAACCATGAGGTGAACCCCAGGAAGGTATTTGAACTCATGGGGAGTGTGGTTGCACAGATAGCTTGTGGTAGGTAAGTATCAGTTCTCGTTTAACTCAGTGTCTGTGTCTTAGTTCTCTATATGCAAGCTTGAGACTACTTCCAAGAGTCTTGCAATTCTATTAGTGAAGAACATGAATTGCTTTCATTTTCACCTGCATGTAAGGCAGCACACTTTGGCGTTCGTCCCTTCATCAGGAAAGATTGACTCGTTTGGTCTCGGTGGTAACGGACAGCTAGGAACCCGCTCGACCTGCAATAGGATGAGTCCCGCCCCTGTGAAGGGCTGCTGGCGAGCCCATACTGATCCTGTGCCAATGGAAGTAGGTGAGTTGTGCATGAAGTCTTCTCTGACAGCTGTCCTTCTCCGTATTTCTCAAATGCATGCAATGTATTGACATTGATCATTATGTGGAAGGCTTTACACCATCCATATCATACAATTTATTAATGTTAAAGTCAGTAAATCAAATAACTCTTCAAATGTAACACAGAGATCTAGATCACACAGAGTTGAGTTGCACTTTAGAATTATACATGAGCACTTCTGTTCACTTATCAGTGTCCCTGTGTGTATACTATGAATTAATATACTGATTCATGGAGCTGATTTGAGAATCGCCCATGAAAAAACATGTTTTGATGTTTCAGATTTGACGGAGTTGTCTATTTCAGAGGCGGAGCAGAGTTACTGTGTGAAGAGGATCTACGCTGGAGGAGACCAGAGCTTTGCTCACTATGCTTTACCTCAGGTATGAGGAGCAGAGGTCAAAGGTCAAGCTAGAGGCCAAGCCAGAGTAGTCTATATATTAATTATTATTATTATATTTGTAATATTATAATTATTGTATATGATTTTTACACAATGACTAAAAATGTATGGACAAGGCTTTATTTATCATGATTTGTTTAGATGAAAATTGCTATAAATAGAGATGCACTCTTGTTGATATTAATTCCCCGCCCACACAGCATTTGTTGCAACAGAAAATTGGAGCAAATTATTACATTTAGATGATACATTATGAAAAATATTTTTATTAGTGGAATTGTTTTATTAGTACAGTAAGACCAGGGAGGGTGCAAAAAAATCTAAATATTGAGAAAATCACCAATCAAAGTTGTCCAAATTAAGTTCTTAACAATGTATGTTACTAATCAAAAATTAAGTTTTGATATATTTACAGTAGGGAATTTACAAAATATCTTCATGAAACATGATCTTTATTTAATATCCTAATGATTTTTGGTATAAAAGAAAGATTTATAATTTTGACCCATACAATGTATTGTTGGCTATTGCTACAAATATACCCATTGTAGTTCAGGGTCACATAGGGTTAGCTTTAACTTCATTTTGCTTTAAAATAATATTTGCAGTAAACCAACGACCAATACTGAACAACTGCTTGACAATATCCAATGAGATGCTTAAATTTACAGTAATATTTCTGAGAGGGTACCAGAATGAAACGGGAAGAACTGTCCATTTTGTATTTATTTTATGGTATTTTATGGTAAAAGGACAATCCACAGGTACATGACTTATCACTGTATCCAAAAAATGTGCTGTATGTGCTAGTTTGTACAGTTCCCGATTAGCCGTTCTCTGGTGTATCTGTTTAAATGACTCAGCTGTATTGCTGTAGGATGACAGCCCTCCAGTTGATCTGAGGATAACTAGACCTGATGGACAGATATACACACTCAATGATGACCTCATCCAGAAATGGCTCAGTCATGGCCATGGGAGATTATCACCAGAGATCACCAAGTACTGCTTTTTACATTCATTATTACATTAAGGCGTGTAGATGAAAGTCTGACCTAATAAAGTGTAACCTGAATTCAAATCAAAGAACTTCATAAAGCAGTCCATCATTCTGATGATGTGTGTTTGATGTCTCTTGTAGTGAGATTGATCTTGTGTTCTCTTCAGCGAGTTGTCTTAACGGAAGCTTTCTGTCTGGAAGGTAACTAAGTCAATATGCATTCAATACATTATATTACCGTGTGAAAACCTTATAAATAGCTGATGCACGTGTTTCTAATGAGAGTGTTTTGTTTTGCAGTAATCCAGATCACTACAGCACTAACAGTAAGTGCTCAGGTGTAGACATTAACACAGCTCGCCTGCTCTTCCACAGACTCATCCAGCCCGATTACCCACAAATCTCACAAATTGTGAGTCACTTATTTTTTATATATCGGGTTTCGTTTTTCAAGTTTCATTTCCCCCCAAAAAAAAAAAAAAAAAAAAAAAAAAAAGCCTGTCCAAGATGTAGATGAGTTTGTTTCTTCATCAGATTTGGAAAAATGTAGCATTGCATCACTTGCTTACCAATGGATCCTCTGCAGTGAATGGGTGCCGTCAGAATGAGTGTCCAAAAGCTGATAAAAACATCACAATGATCCACAAGTTATCCACACCACTCCAGTCCATCAGTTAACATCTTCAGAAGACAAAACCATCAACTTTAAACCATTGCTTCTGGTTAATATATGATCCATAATCCATAATAACACTTCCTCCAGTGGAAAGAGTTCTACTGCTGTCTCTCACATCAAAATCCAGCCACATATATTTGTTTAGAGCTGTTTTGGACTGTTTTGGCTTGTAAACAGTGCTTGATCTGTGCCAATTTCTCTCCTGATACAGACCGGATGACTTTTTCACCGGAGAATGCGTTATTGTGGATTATGGACTATGGTATTTTAGCCGGAAGCAGTGGTTTGAAGTTAAAAACATCTTGATGGATTTGTTTCTTACGAATGCGTAGCTTTTGGCTTCACAAGATGTTAATTGATGGACTGGAGTGGTGTGGATTATTGTGATGTATTTATCAGCTGTTTGGACTCTCATTCTGATGGCACCCATTCATTGCAGAGGATCCATTGGTGATCAAGTGATGGAATTTTCCATTTTCCAAACCTGTTCCCATGAGGAAAACAAGCTTATCAACATCCTGGATGGTCTGAGAGTAGATATTTGGAGAACTTCCATTTTTGGGTTTATTACTCTTTTAATTGCCTAACACTTCTGTTGTAACCAATGCACGGTTAACCCTAATCCAGGTAGCTGCTAGTATGGAGAAGAATCTCCTTCCCAGATTGAGCAGTTCTCCTCCAGACATCGAGGCTCTGAGACTGTACCTCACACTGCCAGAGTGTCCACTCCTCAGCAATCCCAACAACTACACAACTCTCACTATTCCTTTTGCGAAGGCTGTCGTGACCCTGAAGGACACCCCCATCAAAGTGCTCGGTATGTCCCGTCTTCTATGAGAGGAGTTCTGTTTGTTGGGCTTCATCTCAACACTGAACAATATTTAGGCTGGCCAAAAATAGCACTTAGCAAGTATTTTTGTAACAACAAATATATTTTTACTGCACAGTTTATATAAAAAGAACAGGAAGACAAATCTTGATATTTGGTATTTTACCTAACTTATCCTGTATCATACATGGGCTGTGTACAATTTATGAACATCAAAGCCAGTAAATTAGAGTTGAGTCGCAATTTAGGATTATACATGAGCACTTCTGTTCATTCATCAGTGTCCTAGTGTGTATACTGTGAATCAGTATACTGATTCTTGAAGCTGACTTGACTCAGAAAAAACATGTTTTGAAATAGACAACCCGTCAAATCTGAAACATCAAAGACAAACGTTCATATTTACTTGTCCTGTATCATACATGGGCTGTGTACAGAAAGGCTCTATATAAAGTGAAGCATTTTTATGCATTTTATGACTGTCCTTCATTAATGGAAACACAAATATACTTCTCAGACTTCTTTAAAAGACTTCTTCTTTTGCCTAGGAAAATGTCCAGACCAGTTGGATCTTTACATTCTAGGCCGGTTTTGTTTTTTTGAAGTGAAAAAACAAGTACGCAACTGCATACATGTACGAAATGGCCACATTTACCATATGCGTAGTGTACTATTAGTGTACAATTGGCAATGGTTAACTTCTGCATATTGGTAGGTATCTTTGAGGTATTTCACATTTTACTATGCTTGTAATAAAATTATGGCTTAAGAATAATTTCTTATTTGTGACCCTGGACCACAAAACCACATTTATATATCAGCTTTCCATTGATGTATAATTTATGATAGGACAATATTTGGCTGAGGTACAACTATTTGAAAATCTGGAATCTGAGGGAGCAAAAAATTGAAATATTGAGAAAATCCTTATCAATGCCTATTACTAATCAGAAATTAAGTTTTGATATATTTATGGCAGGACATTTACTAAATATTTTCATGGAACATGATATTTACATAATATCCTAATGATTTTTGGCATAAAAGAAAAACTGATGATTTTGACCCATACAGTGTATTGTTGGCTATTGCTACAAATATACCCGTGCTACTTAAGACTGGTTTTGTGGTCCAGGGTCACATATAAGGAATAATGTTTCTACAGAACTTTATTCATTTCATTTTTTGGTTAATCTCATTATGGAAATGTGGCTGGGTCATAGAAATTATATCTACAATAAAATAATTTACTTTGATTAATTTACTTTTAATTTACTACATTCAGATTTTTTGCACTGAGACATTTTCATGCCAGTTAAGCACATTTGCTCCCCCCCAAATTCTCATGCAAGGAAAACCAGAATATCTTGACAGCCACAGACTTCAGGGTTGTACATCTACTTTAAACTTTCAGGCTAGTTCATGGCTAATATATGTGGCCTGCACCTGTTCTTGGCAGTCTTTTTTGTGGACATTTTGAAGTAACCATTGCTATTTTTTTTTTTTTTTTTTTTTTCTTCAGGAAACTGGTGGTCAAAGTTTGAGCCAGCGGTCTTCCAGAGGCTGGTGGAGCTGTACAAGGAGGTGGTGGTGTATCTACTGCGGATGCAGAAACTGGGAATTCCTCCCTCTGAGCAGAGGATCTTCACCTGCTTCCTGCACACCTCACTCAAATTTCTCGAGATCCTCCATTCGGTGAGCACCACAATTAGTGAACATAGACACTGGCTGTGCCCCAATTTGCATTACATCTGTCCTAAATACTAAAATTAGAATTAGTGTGTCCCAAATGATAATACATTTAAAAGAGTATGGCATCATTTATAGTGTATACTCTGCTGATGTACTTTACATTCACCAGAAATGTGCATACTTTTAGTTTGTCATATTAATATGTAAATTGGGACACATCCTGTTTATGTTTTTTTTTGTTTTTTTTACATTTATGCATTTAGCAGTTATTTTTATCCAAAGCCATTTGTCAGAAAGCCAACAATAGTCATAATGCACAATTGCAGCTTCATTAGGCAACTAAATTAGGAAGCATGCTAGAGAAGAGGTAAAATGCAGAATAAAAAGTTATTTTTATTTCTAATTATTTGCTAACATCATTCTGATTATCATTTTGCAGGTTAATGAGCGTGCTGGCCAGATCATCCAGTATGATAAGTTTTATATTCATGAGCTGGATGAGCTCATTGACATCAGAAATGATTATGTCACCTGGTTTCAGCAGCAGATGTTCTCTGTGGTGAGTTTTCTGCATTGTTCAAAGGTAATCACTATACACATCTGAATTTTATGATCATATACAGTAACAAAAATGTGAAGTTTGTTTTCTCCTTTGCTACTAAAAGCACCAAACTGAATGGGGACGTGTTTGAAACTAACTATTATTTTGGTTGTTCTGTTTGATACGCATAGTGCTTTAAAAATGACACATTCCTGCATCCCTAAATCTGTTAATTATGATATTTTAAAGACAATAAGTCACAAGCTTTGTATTGTTGCATTGTTGAGAAAAAACATAGTTAGGTTGCACCTGTGTATAAGTCGTGTTTTATCCTTACATTCAGAAGTGATGTAAAATACTAATAAAAATGTAATTGTATTCATTATGAGTGCCATTCAAAATTGAATTACTAGCATGTGTGAAGTGCACTATACAAATAAACTTGGGCTCTTGTATTTCTGTTAGCACAAATTCAAATGTTTTCATATTCACAATGTAATATTTGGTTGCTAAGCTTTTATTTATTCTATAAACACAACTCAGTACTTTAGTGTTTTTGCTTTTGTTTGGTTAACTGCATTTTAGTTACATGATCAACAGGCTGCAGTTTCCATGTTTGTGTGCAATAGTCAAAATGCTGTGGACAGACATACAATAACATAGTCACGTTCTCCCTTTCTCGTCATTTGTTTTGTACAGGTCATGGACTCTCAGGTGACCCTGTGCAAATATCCATTCGTTTTTGACGCTCAGGCGAAGACGGCGCTGCTTCAAACTGATGCTGTGATCCAAATGCAGGTGAGAGTGATCTGCCTCACCTGATTTGGAATCTTGTTTTACCATAGTGAGTTCACGGTGCTGTTTGTGATCAGATGGCGGTGGATCAGGCTCAGAGACAGAACTTACACTCTCTGTTCCTGTCCGGTGGAGGAGTGGAGTCAGTAAACCCCTGCCTCATCCTCATCGTACGTCGAGAAAACGTGGTCGGAGACTCAATGGAGGTGCTGAGGAAGTCCAAAAACGTCGATTACAAGAAGCCGCTCAAGGTAAACGAGTTAGTCTCAATCTGTACGTCGTCAGTGCTGCTTCTGCGGTTTTTAATTTTATTGTTCTGCAGGTGATCTTTGTGGGAGAGGAGGCCGTGGATGCTGGCGGTGTGAGAAAAGAGTTCTTCCTACTCATAATGAAAGAACTCTTAGACCCTAAATATGGGATGTTCAGATACTACGAGGAGTCCAGACTCATCTGGTTTGCTCATAAGGTAAAAAAAAAAACACACATAAATGCCCACACATAGTGTCCTTCAAAAAAAAAAAATTCTAAAGACTTTTAGGGCCCTACGAAATCTTTTTTTTTTTTTTCTAAATTATTATTATTTTTTTTTTTTTCTGTTCTGATTTTTCCGGATTTCTTTTTTCTGTTCTTTCTGGTTTTATGATTAAATAAAATAGTAATCAAAAAAAGCATGTTCAGTTTATCATTTAATCATTAAATGTACAAAATTTAACAACAATTTACAACAATATATATATTTATTTATTTTATTTTTTTTTTTTTTTGTTTGTTTGTTTTTTATTTACATTTTTTGGGATTCCATTTTAATGTTTAAATAAAAAGAAAAAGAAAAATCTAAAAGAAGTCTAATCATTTGATTAATCATTTGATTTGTTTTTTATTAATTAATTACTACATTTATATTATTTACAATACTATATTTTTTTCCAGAAATTCTGTGTTGTGTATTTTAACATTTCTGGTAATCAAAAAACATTATAAAACATTAAAAATGGAATTAATCTTTTAACCACATGGCAGTTAAACAAACCCTTTTGTTTTTTGGCAAACAGTACATATATTGAAGTGATTGAAACAAACATCATTTAGCAAATACATACTATATACTTGATGTTTTAAGAAGAAATATATCCATATAGATATAGACTTTAAAGAATTTAAGAAAACATTAAAAGTCCCCTTACATTTATAAAAGTACAAATGCTTTATATGCGAGTAATTAGAAAAGACATGACAGTACTTTGTAAAAACAAGATCAAAATCATAATTAGAAGAATCATGCTCACAAGACCACACATAAGAAATATATAAACAAACTAGTGTAAGATGAAGAAATGTCAGTCTCACACATGATGGATATGCTTTACTGCAGACATTTGAAGACATTGACTTGTTCCATCTGATCGGTGTGGTTTGTGGATTGGCCATCTATAACCTCACTATAGTGGAGCTGAACTTCCCTCTAGCGCTGTACAAGAAACTCCTAAAGAAAACTCCTACTCTAGAGG
Source organism: Labeo rohita (assembly GCF_022985175.1). Classification (NCBI taxonomy): domain Eukaryota; kingdom Metazoa; phylum Chordata; class Actinopteri; order Cypriniformes; family Cyprinidae; genus Labeo; species Labeo rohita. Next base: position 34,548,773 of record NC_066881.1, on the reverse strand, counting down.
ACCTGAAGGAACTCATGCCTGATGTAGCAAGGTGGGTTGTTTCAGTCGATTGATGAGACTTTGGTTTTGTGTTGTGTTTAATTGTGTTTCCAGAGCAGAAAGAGGTTAATGTGATGAGGAATCAAATGTGCCTTGACTGTTTGAGATATTTGATCCACCATGAAAACACACATGGAAGTGACCTAAAACTGTAAAATTTGATCCTCATCTATGGTTTTCTCTGTCTGTGGATCTTCAGGAGTCTTCAGCAGTTGCTGGATTATACAGAGGATGATTTGGAAGAAACCTTCTGCCTGAATTTCACAGTAAGAACAAGCTGTTATATACATAATGTCTGTCTTTAAACGTGATTTATTAAAAAAAAATCCATGCATACATGGCCATTTTTATTTTATGATGACAGATAACAGAGGAAATTTTTGGCACCACAGAGGTATTAGAGCTGGTTCCCAATGGGACAGACATCAGTGTCAACAAGTCCAACAGGTAATATATGTACTGTAATATTTACATTCACTCAGCATGACTTCAAATTACATATGAATTCAAGCTGAGCCCAGTATTTGTGATTTGATTCATATTTTTGCCTTTCTAAATGGTTTTTGTCACCTGTTCTACCTATCCAGGCAGGAGTTTGTCAACGCCTACGTCGATTATATTTTCAACACCTCTGTGGCTCCTCAGTTTAGCGCTTTCTATGCAGGATTTCACAAAGTGTGTGGAGGGAAAGTTCTAGAGCTTTTCCAGCCCAGTGAATTGCAGGCTATGATTATAGGAAACACCAATTATGACTGGAAGGAATTAGAGAAGGTAAAATTAACTTTGGGTGAATTGCACCAGCTAATCTGATAGTATGTGTTTGGAAATGTTTTGCTGCTGTAGTTTGTTGACAGTGTAAATGTTTTGCATGACTGTATTGATTCTCAGAGCACAGAGTATAAGGGCGAGTACTGGGCCGAACACCCCACCATCAAAATATTCTGGGAAGTGTTTCACGAGCTGCCTTTGGAGAAGAAGAAACAGTTCCTGTGTAAGTAAATCATCTTTTGATTTAGATTTTAGATTTATACATTTGTCACTTGTTTCAGAAACCATTGTTTCATGCACTTCTTCTTTTAGACTAGTGGAGAAAAAGCATCACACATGCACATTTAAATGTTTATTTTATTGCACTTTATATATGTGACCCAGGACCACAAAACCATTCTTACATAGCACAGGTTTATTTGTAGCAATAGCCAACAATACATTGTATGGGTCAAAATTATTGATTTTTTTTTTTTTTTTTTTTTATGCCAAAAATCATTAGGATATTAAATAAAGATCATGTTCCATGAAGATATTTAGTACATTTCCTACAGTAAATATATCAAAACTGAATTTTTGATTAGTAATATGCATTGCTAAGAACCTCATTTGGACAACTTTAAAAGCGATTTTCTCAGTATTTAGTTTTTTTTTTTTTTTTTTTTTTTTTTTTTTTTGCACCCTCAGATTCCAGATTTTCCAATAGTTGTATCTCGGCCAAATATTGTCCTATCCTAATAAACCATACATCAGTGGAAAGCTTATTTATAATGTATAATGTATAATGATTATGTATAAATCTCAGTTTCACAAAATTGACCCTTAAGACCGGTTTTGGGGTCCACAGTCACATATTTGCAATACATCCTACATGTTTATAGGCTGTGAATTTTATTCACATCTGTGTTCTGAAGGTTTTTACAGAACAGTTTGTTCATACTGTGTATAATTTGCCTGGATTTTAGAGCTCTAAGCTTACTCTTCTTTTTAAAAAATGTAAGCATTTAGACAAATTTCACGAGCACCTTTTAATTAATAATCAAAAAATCTTATCAAAAATTAGCCTTCCCATTACGAGGTGATATTTGACTCCTTAAAGTGGTTTACAGGGGAATTTTGTTTATACCTTTGTAATGGCATTTTTCTAACTTTATTGAAAGTATGTCATCTTTTGAATAAGAATAATTTACCAATCAAGTGAAATCAGTATTAACTAAATTAATTTGTACTACAGAGGTGGCACAGAAGAACACAAAAGTGGCTTGTAGGTGTATTTTCATATGTTTAATGAGGCTCAGAGGGGGCATGAGTGCAATCAAATTCAGAAATTCATGTTGAGATTAATGTTTCAAATATAAAATTTTGAATAAAGACATACTAAATGATTTAAATAACTGAAAAGATACTTGAAACAAAAACTGCCAGTAGGTGGCGGCAAGCCACTGATTTAATTACTGAATCATTAATTCATTTGATTTTTTCGAATGGCTGATTAATTCAGAAAAGCAAGTGACTGTCTTTATGAATGGTAAATTGAATCATTGACTTACAGTCATTCATAAACAAAACAGCGCTGTGTTTGAATGGAGACATGCAACGGGTGGTTCTTTGCCTCCACGTCGTGCATTTAAAATCCTTTAATGCTTATCTGTGTGCATCTTTAATTTCAATTACAGTACATATCTTTATTGGCCATTTTCTCAAAATAAGCTTTTTTTTAATGGTTTTATTTGTATCTATATTCTGACTTTTTTTTTTTAAGAGAGGTTTATTTTTTATTTTATTATTGCACTTTATTTGTGCCTGTAGATTTTGATTACAATGCATATCTTTGTTTTCTCAAAATTAGCTTTTCTAGAAGTGTATGCAAATTAGTGAATATTTAAAAAGATAGTGCCTCATTTGCATATTTAAACATAACATTTGCAGGAAACTTGTAGTACAAAACACTTGTCTTAATCACCTTGGCAAAGTATGGTGTTTAAATAACTTAGAAAGGTTATGCTGCTCAGAATGTGAATGTATTTTAATGCCGTCTTCCTGTCATTTACACTAGTGTTCCTCACGGGCAGCGACCGAATACCCATTCTGGGCATGAAGAGCTTGGCTTTAGTGATCCAGCCCACCGGTGGCGGAGAGCAGTATTTCCCCGTAGCGCACACATGCTTCAACCTGCTGGATCTGCCTAAGTATACTAGTAAGGAGACCCTCAAAGAGAAACTGCTGCACGCCATCGAACACAACCAGGGCTTTAACCTCGTCTGACATCAGCGAGCGCAAAACGAGCAATCCATGTACAGGCCGCATGTGACACACAGGTATCACGCGCTTCAGCCTACAGAAACGTTTGCGTAATTCATTGTGTGACTGCTGCCTCGGAGTTGATTTGAAATTAGCATAGAAATGTTTGATTTATTTTGCGTCTGAATAATCATCAGTTACAATTTGGATAAAGACACTTGAATCTGTGAATACAGAGTCCCAGTGGGACTGAAGTAAGTAAACAGTATTTGTATATCAGAATTTTGTTACTTACTCAAAGTTTGGGTGATATTTGTATGCTAGTTAGCATAAGATTTCTCCGTTTGTTCATTTCTTTCTTTTCTTTTGTTTTTTTTTTGTTTGTTTTTTTGAATGTAAATTTGATGAAAATGTGCTAGAGCCATCCAAGATGTACATGAGTTTATTTCTTCATCAGATTTAGAGAAATGTGTCATTCCATCACTTTCTCACCAGTGGACCCTCTGCAGTGAATGGGCGCCGTCAGAATGAGAATCCAAAAAGCTGACAAAAACGTCACAATAATCCACAAGTAATCCACACCACTCCAGTCCATCAGTTAACATCTTGAAAAACCAAAAGCTGCGTGTTTGTAAGAATCAAATCCATCATTAAGACATTTTTAACTTCAAATCATTGCTTCAGGCTAGAATGAGTCCATAATCCAGTGAAAAAGTCCATCTCCTGTTGTCTCTTACATCAAAATGAACCCACATTTTGGCTTTCAAATGGTGCTTGATTTGTGCAGATTTCGCTCCTGATTCAGACCTGATGGCTTTTTCACTGGAGGAAGCGTCATTATTGATTTATGGGCTTGTATTTTAGTTAAAAACGTCTTAATGATGGATTTGTTTCTTACAACCACACAGCTTTTGTCTTCTCAAGATGTTAATTGATGGACTGGAGTGGTGTGGATTATTGTTGTTTTTATCAGCTGTTTAGACTCTCATTCTGACAGCACCCATTCACATTGGAGAGACAGTAGTGGAATGCTACATTTCTTGAAATCTGATGAAGAAACAAACTCATCTACATGTAAGATGGCCTGAGGGTGAGTAAATATTCAGCAAATTTTTATTTATGTGTGAACTATTCCTTTAAACCTGCAACACACTACAATAAGGTTCTATACATTAACATCACAAACTAAAAATTTCTTAATTTATAAATTCTTAATGGTGCATATAAATGAATAAATGTTAATTTATAAATACACTAATCTTCCTTATTCATTCAAAATGCATTAAATACTGTTAATGTATATTATCGTTACTCCTGAGATTATTAAATGCTATTGTTTATTGGTAACGATAGTATTAACTAATGTTAGCATGCACAATTTTATTGTAGTGTTAACAGTAATACTTTGTTGGCATTACAAATCCTTTGTATTTTTTATTTATTTACCTAGAATATTATTTTATTCTAAATGACTTAAACTAATGCCTCATGGATGTGCAAAAATCTCATCTAAGATGTTGGATCCGCTGAATGTTATGTGACTCTTTTGAACATTTTTTTGGCACATCATTCAGATTCACTTTAGGATGTACTGGATGAATATTAACGCAGAATAATTTTGTTCTGCACACGATTTTGTTCAAATGAAGTGGGATCTTAGACCACTTTTGTGTCACGTGCCTTAACTGAAAACCAACACATGTAGATTGTTTTGAGCTTTTGGAGTTTATTTTTTTTCTAAGTTTGAGTAAGTATCAAAATCTGATCCAGATCCAGGAACGTGTCTGATGAAACTGAATGTGTTTGTCTCCGTTACAGTATTCATATACTGCAGTGGCAATGCAAAGTCTTACGAGTGTTAAGAGGTTTGCATGATTACAGAATCAAATGAAATGCCACTGATAACTTTCTGAGTAATAATTTATGACCAATACTAATAATAAATGGCTTTGACGATTCAAGTCTAAGTTAAAGCTCATCACGCGTCTATACTGTGTGAGCCTCTAGTTGCTGTGCCATTGTGTGTGCGTGTTGAAGGAAGCAATGAAACAAATGCTAACATTTGTCTTCAGTTTGTAAATTGTAAATAAACAATATTTTCAAGATTTATTGTTGTGATTTTTTTTTTTTTTTTTCATGCATTTCAGCTGTGAATTGTATGAAAGCTTGTTGCTACCATGGAGTGTTTTTTTTCTCACAATTGTGAGATTGTAACAATTCAGACTTTTTGTAAAAAAAAAAAAAAAAAAAAAATCTTAAGAAAAAAACTACTGAGAAAGTTGCAAGTCTGAATTTGGATATAAACTTGTAATTCTGAAAAGAAAAGTCATAATTATGAGATGTAAACTTGCATGAATTATGAGATAAACAAAATTTAGACCAAGAAAAGGCTGAGTTGTGAGATATACACTTGGAATTCTCAGGGGAAAAAAATATTATTATTATTATATATAAACTGGAAATTCTGAGAAAAAAAGTATGAAATTGCAATATTTTACTGCATATAATTTATACACTACCTATTTATACACTAACTAAAAGTTTTTGAGCAGCTTACCAAGCCTGCATTTAGTTGCATGTATTTTATATAGCAAAAACATGAGATACTTTTACTATTAAAAATAAATATTTTCTATTTGAATATTTTTTCAAATGTAATTTATTCCTGTCATCAAAGCTGAATTTTCAGCATCATTACTCCAGTCTTCAGTGTAACATGATCCTTCAGAAATCAGAATAATATGCTGATTTGCTGCTTCAAAACAATTTATTATTATTATTATTATGTTGAAAACAGCTGAGTATAATTTTTTTTCAGTTTTCTTTGATAAATAGAAAGTTAAGAAGAACAGCAGTTATCTGAAATAAAATCTTTTGTAACATAAATGTCTTTATCATCACTTTTGATCAATTTAAAGCATCCTTGCTAAATAAAATAATGAATTTCTATAATTTCTTTTCCAAAAAAAATTATACTGACTTCAAGCTTTTGAATGGTATAGTGTATAATGTTACAAAAGCTTTTTATTTCAGATAAATACTGATCTTTGGATCTTTCTGTTCATCAAAGAATCCTGAAAAAATATACTCCACTGTTTTAAATATTGATAATAATAATTATTATAATAAAAATGTTTCTTAAACAGCAAATCAGCATATTAGAATGATATCTTGAAGGATCATGTGACACTGAAAACTGGAGTAATGATGCTGAAAATTTAGCTTTGATCACAGCAATAAATTACATTTTAACAGATATTTAAATAGAACACCATTTTTTAAATAGTAAAAATATTTTAAGATTTTACTGTTTTTGCTGTAACTGGATCAAATAAATGCAGGCTTTGTAAGCAGAAGAGACTAGTGTATAATCGAAATATATACTGCAATTACCATTTTGTTTTTTATTTGGTGGGGAAAAAAATTGCAAGCTACAAACTCAAAAGTGATATATAAACTCACACCTGTACTGTACAATATATACTCTAGAAAAGCGAGAAAGCCTGAATTGAGTTTATATCATGCAATTCCACCTTCTTCCTGAGCGTTATAAGACAAGCGTTGGAATTACTGTTATCTTTAGCATTTTTTGTAACATTGCAATAGAAAAAAAACATTATGACCCTTTTATTGTATTAAATAATTTTATTATTGACTCCTGTACATGTTTGGCATAGGCACGCAGTGGTTTCTGCAGAGGTTTAGGTGTTTGTGAGGTCCAGCTCAATGCGGCAGCTCATGATGGACCAGTTTGTAGTGCGAGCCGCAGGACGGGCAGCGCTGAGGGTTTCCCTCGTGAACCCAGAACCAAACAACAGCAGTGTTGTCCTCCTCACCTTTACAACACAACAGACACATCTTTCATTTCTTTCTTGAAAAAGTAAAATAATACAAAATTATTATTCTACTCGTGCATAGTTTAAATTGTAGCTGAGTGTAGTAGTGTGTGCTTGTGTCTTACAGAGGCAGCCGACCAGCCGTTTGTTATTGATGCTGGGAACAATATGAGGGTCGTCTTTGGTTCCAGTGTATTCCTTTGGCTTGAATATGCTGTATGGATCCTGTAGAGCAGATCACATGTGATTCAAAATGAAAAGTATAAACTCACTAAAGCTTACGGTACAACGAAAATGTCACTGTGTGTTTTACCTGGCCTTTTTTCATGGCCTGCAGGATGCGTCTCTCCAGCCCCGCTGCCTGCTCTTCATCTGTTGGAATACCTGAAAAACACAAAACATTGATGCTAAGACAATGATATGGTGGAGTAAAAGCAGACAGGTGTAACCAGAGCCCTAGAGGACAAAAAATAAAGGAAAATATCTGGCATTAATACAGTCACAAAGTATAACAACCCATTTAGTTGTGAATAAAATAAACAATTTAATGTATTTTTTTATTTAAATATAACCTATTATTCCTGAATCAAATATTCTCATTGAAATGCTAATGGAAGAATCTTATATGAAAAAAATTAAATTATATTAATAAGTATGTTTATACTACAAATACATATATACAGAGAGACAGAAAAAAACACTTCTAATAGTTAAAGTTTTTAAAATGTATTAGAAAATTAATTTAAAATAAATGTAATTTTTTGCCATAAAAAATTACAAATAAAAAGTAAAGAAAAAACGTTTTTTGTAACACTTTTTGATGTTTGTTATTAACAAACATAATTCCAAGTTTATTTTAAAATAAAACTATTAGTTTATTTTAGTTTAGTTTTATTTACATTTAAAGTCAATTTCACACTGAATTACAAAGAAATGGCAAGAAGCTAAATTTAAGACTGAAAAATAATTTTCCTGTAAAAATGTACTTGTTTTATAATTTTTTCCTTAACTAATTTTTAGTGTATATCAGTGTTATTTTGTAGTATTTATTCTGTGGTGGAAACAAAAAAAAACAATGAATTATACGATATAAACTCAGAATTGTGTGATATTTATTATATGTTATTAATATTTTCAATTCATTGTTATTTTTATTTCATTTTCATTTTAAAGTTTTAGTCATTTTGTTGTGTTTTTCTCATTTTTATTAGTTTTTATTTTAAATATGTATAGTTTTTATTAATATTTTTTTAGCACAATACAGTAAAGTTAAACTAAATTAAAATAAAAAATGTGTTTGTTTTTTTTTTTTTATTTTTTTGTAGTTTTAGTTAACTATAATAACCCTAGTGTGTATGAATACAAAATCATTTTTCATCACTTCTACTTTCATGTACCTTCACTAATTATTATATATTAATCATATAAGCTTTATATACTGCAATTATTTTAATGTTACTATTTTAAAAAGTAAAACGCTTTACCAGCCATTTTTACTTAAGATGTTTTTGCAATTACTCAAAAAAGGTTTTTTTAAGCTTGCAATGGCAGAATTTGTCCACGAGGTGTCGCCAAACAGCGAGTAAATAAAGCGGCGTCCTCCGCTTTACCTCTGTCAGTGTGTGTCATGCGCCATGATCAAGAGTAACTGGCACACGAACATGAGTTTAGTGCCAAGAAAGGCCACAGCACGGCCTCCATGGCATATAGAACAAATGACCTTGATTAAATTCACTCCTTATATATCATACGAGCCTCCTCGTTATTATTTTAAGTCATGTCTAGCGTATTTAACTCTACGTTCAAGTGTAATTTCACGTTCTTCAGATATAAACGAGCGGTTTCATATGTCGGATCTGTGTCTTTCTGTTGTGTGACAGCATGTCTGTTAGAGCAATCATATGTTACTCATTTAAAACTATAGAATGTAGTATATTGCTTTATTTTTGTACATGCATGAATTATATCAGCAGTTTATGGTGCGCGAAAGCAAATAATTCTGCTAAATTTCTCGAAAGAAATTCTTGAATGTCCCCTACCTTTACTGGCCATCGCACGCTGAGGTGCTTTCATTAAAATATTTTGTCTTCCCATCAGAGACAGCCGACAGGCTCTCAGAAGTATTTTACTTGCCATCTTGACTTTAAACTTTCGGTCTTCTGAGCGCGCTCCCGCTGACGGTCACTACAGTATGTGAACTAGTGTCAGTGAAAGTCAATAGAATGATTGACACATGCGACTGACCAATCACAGAGAAGATCCGCTGGACTTTGACCAATGAATGAACACACAGTTGAGGAAGAGCGGACAGGTGTTACTGGAGACGACAATAAAAATAAAAGTGAAATCTGTTCCGACTGGCTTTAGTTTTGTACGAAGAAAAGTAATGAAGAATAATAAAGAAAGAAAATAATTATAACACATGAATGAAAAAAAAATTGCCTTTCCGAAGCCGACAGATGAAAACAATAAACATTAGAAAATAAATAAATAAAATAAAATAATAAAAAATGCATTTAGTCACATAAGAAGGAAAACAGACAGATTTAAACAGATGAAATAAAAAATTAAAAATAAATGAAAAAAAAATAATGACAAAACACCTGTAGTTCCGTCAGAAGGACAACTGACTTAAATAAATAGATAAATAAATAAACACCTTTAATTCCAACAGAAGGAAAACAGTCAGATTTTAACATATTAAATTTTAAAAATAAAAATGAGTGAATAAAAAAATAATAAATTGACAATAACAAAATGCCTTTAGTTCCGTCAGAAGGAAAACTGACTTAATTAATAAATAAACAAATAAATACAGTGGGTACGGAAAGTATTCAGACCCACTTAAATTTTTCACTCTTTGTTATATTGCAGCCATTCGCTAAAATCATTTAAGTTCTTTTTTTTTCCTCATTATTGTACACACAGCACCCCATATTGACAGAAAAACACAGAATTGTTGCCATTTTTGCAGATTTATTAAAAAAGAAAAACTGAAATATCACATGGTCCTAAGTATTCAGACCCTTTGCTGTGACACTCATATATTTAACTCAGGTGCTGTCCATTTCTTCTGATCATCCTTGAGATGGTTCTACACCTTCATTTGAGTCCAGCTGTGTTTGATTATACTGATTGGACTTGATTAGGAAAGCCACACACCTGTCTATATAAGACCTTACAGCTCACAGTGCATGTCAGAGCAAATGAGAATCATGAGGTCAAAGGAACTGCCTGAAGAGCTCAGAGACAGAATTGTGGCAAGGCACAGATCTGGCCAAGGTTACAAAAAAATTGCTGCCCTTAAGGTTCCTAAGAGCACAGTGGCCTCCGTAATCCTTAAATGGAAGACGTTTGGGACGACCAGAACCCTTCCTAGAGCTGGCCGTCCGGCCAAACTGAGCTATCGGGGGAGAAGAGCCTTGGTGAGAGAGGTAAAGAAGAACCCAAAGATCACTGTGGCTGAGCTCCAGAGATGCAGTCGGAGATGGGAGAAAGTTGTAGAAAGTCAACCATCACTGCAGCCCTCCACCAGTCGGGGCTTTATGGCAGAGTGTCCCGACGGAAGCCTCTCCTCAGTCCAAGACACATGAAAGCCTGCATGGAGTTTGCTAAAAAACACCTGAAGGACTCCAAGGTGGTGAGAAATAAGATTCTCTGGTCTGATGAGACCAAGATAGAACTTTTTGGCCTTAATTCTAAGCGGTATGTGTGGAGAAAACCAGGCACTGCTCATCACCTGCCCAATACAGTCCCAACAGTGAAGCATGGTGGTGGCAGCATCATGCTGTGGGGGTGTTTTTCAGCTGCAGGGACAGGACGACTGGTTGCAATCGAGGGAAGATGAATGCGGCCAAGTACAGGGATATCCTGGACAAAAACCTTCTCCAGAGTGCTCAGGACCTCAGACTGGGCCGAAGGTTTACCTTCCAACAAGACAATGACCCTAAGCACACAGCTAAAATAACGAAGGAGTGGCTTCACAACAACTCTGTGACTGTTCTTGAATGGCCCAGCCAGAGCCCTGACTTAAACCCAATTGAGCATCTCTGGAGAGACCTAAAAATGGCTGTCCACCAACGTTTACCATCCAACCTGACAGAACTGGAGAGGATCTGCAAGGAGGAATGGCAGAGGATCCCCAAATCCAGGTGTGAAAAACTTGTTGCATCTTTCCCAAAAAGACTCATGGCTATATTAGATCAAAAGGGTGCATATTTCAGTTTTTCTTTTTTAATAAATCTGCAAAAATGTCAACAATTCTGTGTTTTTCTGTCAATATGGGGTGCTGTGTGTACATTAATGAGGAAAAAAAAAGAACTTTAATGATTTTAGCAAATGGCTGCAATATAACAAAGAGTGAAAAATTGAAGGGGGTCTGAATACTTTCCGTACCCACTGTAAATAAATGCCTTTAGACAGAAGGATAACCAACAGATTTGAACAGATTAAATAAAAATTAAAATGAATACATTTAAAAATAATAATAAATTAATAACAAAATGCCTTTAGTTCTGTCAGAAGGAAAACTGACTTAAATAAATAGGGCTGTCAAACGATTATTTGCAATTAATTGCATACAAAATAAAAGTTTGAGTTTGCCTAATATATGTGTGTGTACTGTGTGTAATTATTATGTATATATAAACACAAGCACAATCATGTACATATTTAAGAAATATTTACAAGTATGTGTATTATAATTTTTATAGAATTTCTATTATGCATAAAGAAAAATATTTTGTACATAAACAATATATTTATCTTAAATATATACATTAATTTCATTTATATATACATAATTACACACAGTACACACAAATATATTTGGCAAACTCAAACTTTTTATTTTGTATGCGATTAATCGCGATTAATAAATAACTAAATAAATAAACATCTTCTCGCAGAATGAAACCTGACAGATTTAATCAAATAAATAAAGTTAAAATATGAATGAAGTTGAAATAATATTAATAATAAGAATAAATTATTTACATTAATAAATTAATGAAAAATGCCTTTAGTTCCGTCAGAAGAAAACTGGACACTTGAATATTAAATTATGAATGCTAGTTTGGAAGTAAAATGTGTAATAATTCAAACTCAAATAAGAATCAAATAAGATGCTACTGGATGAACTAACATTCTAACTGTGATTTGAAATAACATTCTAGATACACTCAAATTGCAATTTTCAGTTACATGAACACATTTTGTGTTTATCCAGAAGAATCTTTTAAAATAGATTTTTAGAGGATACTTTCCTTTTAAATCTCTTGGTTACATCTAGTAAAAATAATAATGACTTCAATATTTTTGTCCTAGTGCATGACAGGTTGTTTTATTTATGCAACATTGGCTGACAATTAAGCACAATGCACAACACACACAACCAGAAACACACTTGAAATGGCCACAGATGCACATACTTTTACAAAAACACACAAATTTGCCTCAAAATGCTGACTGCACAACATATATCATAAACACTTTTCACTTTTTTTCCTGATAATAAATAAAATGATGAATACAAAAGTGATATTTTTAAGACACTCCTGGCTTATGTAGTTATGCAAGTAATATTAATATAGACTATTTAATGTTATTTTATTAGTAGTAGTAGTAGTAGTATTTAATGATATATTTATTAAATAAATTATTAATGGCTCATTATATTAATTAAAATAAACTTCATAATCATTTCTTGTGCAAATCTGCTGGCTTGAAAACGTTTTGCTCATATTTCAGGAAAATAATGCTGATTGGATATTTAAGGCATATGAAGCATCACTGCTAGACATTTATGTCAACATACATAAGCATCCAATAAAACAAAAAAACAGGCAAAGTCAATGTTATGCCATAAATGGTAAAACCAAGTAAACAATTGGTCATTTCTGATTTATAACTCTATATATGGAATATATGCACTTACACACAAAAGCATAGAACAACAGAAAATATGCATTTATATTTCATAGTTCCTGAACTTCTGTAAAAGGCCTGAGGGAGCTTCACCGGCCCAGCGAAACCTGTGATGCCAATAATCACCTGTGAAACAGAAACATTACTGTAAAAAAAAAAAAAAAAAAAAACTAAAGAATTGTAAATAGTTATAAAAAATAAATCTGTTACTGGATGGCAGTGAGAGTTCGGGCGGTTTATCCTCCGCTGCGGTTTCGCCGTCTGACACTTTCACTCGATTCACGTTCACCGGATCTGTATCTTTTGCAGCCTCAAGCATTGGCTCCTTCTTGGTCCTCACGGCCCAATGCATTGACTGCAATGTCATTTATGGATGCACATTAATGGAGTAGTTATAAATTGTAATAAATATACCTTCTGCATGACAGAAAGCAGCGTCTAACACTCACCGTTTTAACAGAGTCACTGAGCGCTCGCCATTCGCTGAACGGGATTGTAATTTGACTTCTGAGCCAGAGATCATAATTCTTTCTTTTATTCTCATCTGTGAGAACCTCTTTAGCTTCCTGTAACTTCTGGAACTCCTCCACTGCAAAAGTGAGTAACAGATTCAAACACTCGCTTTTTCACTCAAAAAAAGTAATGTTCAGAACTACTTCCAGGCATGACGCCAGAAGAAACTGAATCTGTTTACTTCCTTCATTAATGTTCATGGTCTTACTGTGAATGATTGATCAGTCAAGTTATTCTAAATTGAAAATTTGTCTTTGTAATCTTTCATCCTGTTAGCTTAGGTTATTGCAAACTAATAAATTGAATAAAAATATAAAAATAAAAAATATATCTACAAATAATTGTATAATTAATTATCATTGTTCATTTATTAATAGTCAAAAAGATTAAATATAAAATTGAATTATTTACATTTATATTTCTAATATTTAAGAATAAAAAGAAGTAATTTAGTCAGTCTTCAAAACTGTCAACAATCCACTGAAAATTAATCTTAAAATACTTGATTTTTATTTTTTTTATTCACAATATTTTACTCACATTTAAGTATTTTTAAAATACATTCCTATTGTAAATTGTAACTTTAAAGAAATGTATTCAATTTAAAGTAATTTAATTTCATGTTTTTATATGAATTACAAAATCACTTTTTGCAATTTTTAAATTTATTTAAATTTAATTTTTTAATTAGCATTTTTATAAATTATATATAGATTATATTAAATTAATTGCATTTTATTGTAAATTACTTTAAGTTGCTTTTATTTTATTTCATTTATTAATTTCTTAATTTGATATAAATTACTGAATTACTTTTTTGTTATTTTTCTAAACAGAATGGAGCAAAAAGAGGTCAATAATGGACCAACATTTGGCATTATATCAGTCATCACGTATTGGAAAAATGATGAATTATTCTGTTTTTACCTGCTTTGGGGTTCTCTGGGTGTTTGTCAGGATGGCAGGCTAGAGCTCTCACTTTAAACTCATTGACAATCTGTTCAGTCTATGGAAGATGCATATACATTTGTGTCAAAGATTAGCATGTAATGACACTGTAATGCAGATGGATGAGTCTGTTTGCTTCTGCATGTGCATTTCCAGTTATTTAATCAATTATTACCAGCAAGATGACTGATGTCAGTCTATGACACAAAAGCAACAGGCTGTTCTGCTGTTATCAGTAGATGTGTAAAAACGTCTCATTCTGTCACATGCACGTTAATGCAATTATCAAATGTTATTTTAACACTGTTTACAATAGAGTAAATGAACAGACATTTACATGTTGCAACTGCGATTAAAATAATAAAACTTTGCCCCTTAAAGCCGCCGTAATAAACTAGCAAAAAATAAAGCACAAGCCCTAAAAGAAGTTGTAGTAAGTTGTGTTTACCGTTGACAATTCATCGCAACCGAGCAGCCCGTAATAATCCTCCAAATCCTCCTTTCTGCAGTTCAGTATCGCCTCCATGCCTCCAACACTCAATCACAACACTAAACTCCCGTAAACTCGCGTAAACGAGTCCTTCAGTCAGCCTACTGCAGTCAACACAGCGCGCATGCGCGTAAGTATTCGGAGCTTTACGGTAGAAGCGCTTTTAAATGGCCTGCGTGACGCAGACGCTCTGACTCATGCTAAAATACCGTACCTCTGATTTAAATCTGTAAAACATCTAGATTTTATCAATAACTATCTAGATAGTCTCAATACATGTAATTAGTTAAGTTTTTTTTTGCCCAGTTTTATGTAACGTTTATATGGTATTTTTCATAAATAACTAAAAATGTTTTATGTAACGTTATTCTTCCTCAAAGTTACAAAACACATATATTTTCCGTCTTTAAAAAAATCTTGAAACTGGATAAATTAAAAAAAAAAAACTTTTGGAACGAACGATGCATTTGTGCATATTAATTTCTGCGGACGCAGCGTCACGCACGCCAGTCCATCTGTTCGTGACGTTACGTCACCTCATTACCGGAAGGTCCTCCCGCGCTCCTCCTCCATTCACTCCCTGGCGAAGATGGCGGACGGCGAAAATAAACGGGCCGAACCCGCCGACGCCGCTGAGCCGCTTCTGAAGAGACCGAGACTTCTGGACCCGCCCGGTGATTTGGAGCACAGCGCAGGCGGCGGAACCGAGCCGGTGGAGGCAGAACCGGCGCTGTTGGACGAGTCCCATCAGGCCTCACTTAACAACAACAACAACCACACTGAACCCGGACAGACCGCCGAACCAGAACCCGAGCTTTCCGGTACGACATCGTTACGGTCCTTTGTGATTTATTAATGTTACGTTTATTGGTTTTTAAAATTGATTTCTCTCATGCTAAGCTAACCGCCAGCTTTACTACATGTTCACTCAGTTTTACCCTCTTTTTTTAACATTTGTGGGGTATGTGTGGTTATTTAATGTAACAGCCACTTTTTCCTGTTTTTATAGTTTTATTATTATCATTATTAGTCTTTCTGTGCGATTAAAAAAATTATTTATACTGTATTATTTAATTTTTATTTATCGGTTTGAATAAATATTTACCATTAACGTTTTTGTATTTTATATTTAAGTGTTTATTATTACATTTAATTATTTATTTAATTTATTATTTATTTTATTATTATAATAGTGGATTTTATTATTTAGTATAATTTAAATATTTATTAAGTAAATATTATTTTTAATTTTGTGTTATTAAATTAGGCTGTTATGAAATAGTGTTGTTGTGGTTATATGGGGTTTGAATAATTATTTAATAACAACTTGTTTTTATGTGTTTTTATGTTTTATACTGAAGTGATGACGATGATTATTATTAGATTTTCTGTGCAATTATAATGTTTATTTTGATTGTATTATTCAATTATTCCGTTGGTTATTATTATTATTATTATTATTATTAATCCATCATCTGTGTAGTTTTAATAATTGTTTAATATTAAATGTTTTTATATTTAAGTGTTTATTATTATATTTAATTGTTTATTTAATTTATTATGTTTTTTAATTATTATTTTGATTTTAAGATTTTATTAAATCATGGATTTTATTGTTGTTGTTGTTATATATGGGGCTTGAATAATTATTTAATAACAACTTATTTTTTTAATATTATGTGTTTTTGTATTTTATATTTAAGTGTTTATTATTATATTTAATTTTAAATATTATATTTTATTATTATTTAGATTTTAAGATTATATTTAATAGTGGATTTTATTATTTTGTATAATTTAAATATTTATTAAGTAAATATTATTTTTAATTTTGTGTTATTAAATTAGGCTGTTATGAAATAGTATTGTTGTGGTTATATGGGGTTTGAATAATTATTTATTAACAGCTTATTTTGTTTTTAAGTGTTTTTATGTTTTATGCTTAAGTGATAATGATGATGAATATTATTTAATTATTCAGTTGTTTAATATTATTATTATTATTATTATTATTGTAATCATCATCATCATCATCTGTGGAGTTTTAATAATTATTTAATATTAAATGTTTTTATATTTAAGTGTTTATTATTATATTTAATTGTTTATTTAATTCATTATAATTTTTTTATTATTATTTAGATTTTAAGATTTTATTGAATCTTGGATTTTATTGTTGTTGTTATATATGGGGCTTGAATAATTATAACAACTCATTTTGTTTCTAGGTGTTTGTATATTTCGTACTTAAGTGATTATTATTATTTTTTTTCTATGCAATTAAATTTTTATTTTGATTGTATTATTTAATTATTCAGTTATTTATTATTATTATTATCATCATCATCCACTGGAGTTTGAATAATTATTTAATATTACATGTTTTTGTATTTTAGATTTAAGTGTTTATTATTATACTTAATTGTTTATTTAAATTATTATTATTTTTTTCATTATTATTTAGATTTTAAGATTTTATTGAATAGTGGATTGTATTGTTTTATAGAATTTAATTATTTATTAAGTAAATATTATTGTTAATTTTGTTTTATTAAATTAGTCTGTTATTAAATAGTGTTGTTATATATGGGGTTTGAATAATTATTTAATAACTTATTTTGTTTGTAAATGTTTTCATATTTTATTAGTTTTATATTTATATATATTTATATATTTATTATTTTATTATTTATATTTACATAATTTAATTTGTCATTTAAATTAAATTGTATTATTATTTATTACATATTATTTACTTATTCAACTATTATTTTATTTTATTTTATTATTATTGTATTTAGTAGTTAAAGGGGCATGTCACACTTCTGTCACTGCTTTGACTTGTCAACTTTAAATATTTCTTTCTTTGTACAACTATTGACATGCTTTATTAAAATGTATTTAGTCACTTATAATGCATTCTTGTATTTTTGTACTAATTAGTTTAGTAAACCAACTGAAAATAAAATTTGTAAAACATCATGCTGATAAACGAAGCTGTAACTCCTGAATAGACTGATCTGAACAAAACTATTATTATAAGCACTAAGTAGAATAGAATACAGTAAGGCCAGTTACGTTATACTGCTTTTGTTGCCGTTATTCCACTGTATAAATAAAGAATCATAATTTTGTATGGTTTGCACACAGACTTAACTGACGAAGGTGTTCATCCCAATGGTTTCACATCTCCTGATCTTCACGATGATGATGACTGCTCATCTCGCGCCAGCTCCAGTGACTGGACGCCTCAACCACAGATTGGTAAGTTCTCTGCAGTGCACGTTTCACAATATTCATTGTGCAAATTTTGTGTTTTGAGAATTTAATAAAAGCCTGGTTTTCTTTCAGGCTCCTATCGGTTCATTCAGCAGCACATCGTGAGAGGAACCGACCCGAGGGCCATCTTAAAAGACTTGCTTCCCGAAACGGTCCTTCCGCCAGATCTCGACGACATGACGCTGTGGCAGATCATCATCAACATCTCAGAACCGCCCAAAAGAAAGAAACGCAAAGACATCAACACATTAGAAGACGTCGTCCGGCTCCTGAACGAAAGGAAGAAGATACTTGTGCTCACAGGCGCTGGGGTGTGTTTTTGATTTTTACTTTCAAACACACTCTGAGTATGTGTCCAATATATCAAATATTGATTTGTTCCTTCTGTTTCTCCACAGGTGTCTGTTTCTTGTGGGATTCCTGACTTTCGATCTAGAGATGGCATATATGCTCGACTCGCTGTGGACTTTCCTGACCTTCCTGATCCTCAAGCCATGTTCGACATAGACTACTTTAGAAGAGATCCAAGGCCTTTTTTCAAATTTGCCAAGGTTTGATACGCTGCCTTCTCATTTCCATTTCTACCAAGAAAGAAAAACAAGTGCTGTAAATAATGAAATGTTTTCCATGCACTGATCAATTTTGGTCTTCAGACTACAAGAATGAAAACATCCAAAACACATTTTTAAAGGAGTAATTCACTTCCAGAACAAAAAATTACAGATAATATACTCACCCCCTTGTCATCTTTCTTTCTTCAGTCGTAACAAAATAATTTTTTGAGGAAAACATTTTAGGATTCCTCTCCATATAGTGGACTTCTATGGTGCCAACTTCCAAAATGTAGTTTAAATGCGGCTTCAAAGGCTCTAAACGATCCCAGCCGAGGAAGAAGGGTCTTATCTAGCAAAACGATCAGTCATTTTTTTCGAAAAATAAAAATTTGTATACTTTTTAAACACAAAACTCATGTAGCACAGGCTCTGGGATGCACGTCCACGATGCTACGAATCACGTCTAAGTTCATCGTCTGTGTACTCCGGCTCAAAAAGGTAGAGTATGGTGAAAAACTCCATCTCATTTTCTCCTACAACTTCAGAATCGTCGGTCATCATTGTACCTTTTTGTTTGTAAACAGCGTTTGACTTACTTGCACTTTCTTAGTCTTTGCACGTTCGCTTTGTAAACACTGGGTCTGTAGTTCCGCGTGACCTTTCGAGGTGATTCAGTAGTACGTAGCGTCGTGGACGCGCATCCCAGAGCTAGTGCTACATGAGCTTTTGTGCTTAAAAAGTAAACAAATTTTTATTTTCCGAAAAAAATGACCGATCGTTTCGCTAGATAAGACCCTTCTTCCTCGGCTGGGATCATTTAGAGCCTTTGAAGCTGCATTTAAACTACATTTTGGAAGTTCAAAATCGGGCACCAATTAAGTCCATTACATGGAGAAAAATCCTGAAATGCTTTCCTTAAAAACCATAATTTCTTCCTGACTGAAGACAGAAAGACATGAACATCTTGGATGATAAGGAGGTGAGTCATTTTTTTTTGTAAACTGTTGTTCTGAAAGTGGAGTTGTCCTTTAAGCGTTATTTTATTGCACTTTATCTATTTGCATCCTTGTCTTCAATTCCTGTGCGTATCTTTAAAGTCCAATTTCTCAAAATTACTTTTTTCTTCACTTCAGTTACATTTACATACGCTACGATTTACAGTTCCATTCCCATCTATGTTTTACGGAGGGGTTTGTTCATATTATTTGCCCATATTATACAAGATTTTACTTATAACAATATTCTCTGTTTGCTTGTACTGTAGGAAATCTACCCAGGACAATTCCAGCCGTCTCCATGTCACCGGTTCATATCAATGCTGGATAAGAAGGGAAGGTTACTGAGGAACTACACTCAGAATATCGACACACTGGAACAGGTGGCTGGAATCCAGAAAATCATTCAGTGTCATGGTATATCTGCTCATAATTCCTCATATTAACCTAGAATTTATTCTTCTGTCATTATATCGACTGTTTCTTTATCCTCTGTCTTTTATTGGTTATTTTTAGGTTCTTTTGCAACTGCTTCCTGTCTTGTCTGTAAACATAAGGTTGATTGTGAAGCCATAAGGGAGGATATATTCAATCAGGTATGTTAGAGTATGAAAATGTAAAGGAATGGTTCACCCAAAATTAGAACTGGCTTAAAGTATACTCATCCTCAGGCCATCTAAGATGTACATGAGTTTGTTTCTTCATCAGATTTGGAGAAATGTAGCATTACATCACTTGCTCACCAATGATCCTCTGCAGTGAATGGGTGCCGTCAGAATGAGAGTTCAAACAGCTGATTAAAAACATCACAATAATCCACAAATTTCAAGTTAAAGCACCTTAATGATGGATTTGTTTCTTACAAACATGCAGCTTTTGTCTTCTCAAGATGTTAACTGATGGACTGGAGTGGTGTGGATTATTGTGATGTTTTTATTAGCTGTTTGGACTCTCATTCTGATGGCACCCATTCACTGCAGAGGATTTATTGGTGAGACAGTGATGGAATGCTACATTTCTCTAAATCTAATGAAGAAACAAACTTTTGGATGGCCTAAGGTTGAGTAAAATTTGCTGCAAATTTCATTTTTGGATGAACGGTTCCTTTAATATGTGGTTGTGATTGTGTTGTAGCTCATGAAACTGTTGTTGTGTTGCAGGTTGTTCCTCACTGTCCAAGGTGTCCGTCAGATGTCCCGTATGCCATCATGAAACCAGACATTGTCTTCTTTGGCGAGAACCTTCCAGAGTTTTTCCACAGAGCTATGAAGCAGGATAAAGACGAAGTGGATCTTCTCATCGTGATCGGCTCCTCGTTGAAAGTGCGGCCAGTGGCTCTCATACCCAGTACGTTCTACCTCTTGTTTATTTCTTTGACTTTCTGTGTCTGCAATAATTGCTTTTTGAATGTACAAAAAAAGTTTCTGCAGTTGATCAAACTCATGATAATTATATTGTGTGAATATTCAGATATGATGCATCAGGTCAGGTTGCGACACAAAAAGCTAAATGTAGAGCAGTTCACTTGCACATGCATAAATAAGATTTGAGTGTTTTCAGATGATAAAGATGCAAATGTTGTTGTTGTTTTTTTGTTTTTTTTTTTTAAGCTTAATCAGCAGTTTAGTATGTACTAAAGATGGCATCATTGTGTTTTCATATATGTGACTGGGCCTCATAAGTAGCAGGGGTATATTTGTAGCAGTAGCCAAAAATAAATTGTATGGGTCAAAATGAGCAATTCTTCTTTCATGCAAAAAAATCATTAGGATGTTAAGTAAAGATCATGTTCCATGAAGGTATTTTAAAAATAAAAATATGTCAAAACTTAAATTTTAATTAGTAATATGCATTGCTAAAAACTTAATTTGGACAACTTTAAAGGTGTTTTTGCTCAATATTTAGATATTATTATTTTATTTTATTTTATTTTATTTTTTTCACCCTCAGATTCCAGATTTTCAAATAGTTGTATCTCGGCTAAATATTATCCTGTCCTAACAAACCATACATCAATGGAAAGCTGATTTATTCAGGTTTAAGACAGTAAATTTTTAAAAATTGATCCTTATGACTGGTTTTGTGGTACAGGGTCACATATGATGCTTTGGTACTGATAGGTATTCATATACATCAGCGATTTCCCCAAAGAATGACTTTATTTTAGTTATTATATTTCAGTAATTCGATAACACATTTGCATGTTTGCAGTTTTCTCATGGCAGGACATGCAAACAAATAAATAATCTTCTTCAATTTTCCTATAATTAAATATACTTTTTGTAATATTTTTAAACATTCTTTTAAAATATTATTTTTTGTTTTACATTTAAGATGCATAAAACAAAATACTTTTTTATATTTTATAAATATTGTATTTGTATTTTGTTTTTGTAATTTACTTAAAATAAATATTATGTATTTCAATAGAATAAATAAAAATAAATATTTATAATGTATAAAAATTCAAATAAGTTAATTATTAAATTTTTTTTTTAAATAAATAAATAATAATAAAATATGAAAAACTGTTCATGTAAAAGATGCTTAAGACCAAAGATATTTATTTTTGTAAAATTAAGTTTTTAAAAACTCATTGCAAACATGATGTAATTTCATTAAATATGCTTTTTATAATATTTCTAAAATATTCTTTTAAAACTATTCCTAAATCTTTTTTAGTAAGTGTTGTATTTTGATTTGACTTTAAATTTATTTAAATATAACATTTAATATATTAGCTTTTTAATATATTAATATATTTCCTGCCGTAAATGTATCAACTTAATTTTTAGTCATTTGCATTGCTAAGAACTTCATTTAGACAACTCTAAAGGTGTTTTTTTTGTTTTGTTTTGTTTTTTCACACTCATATTTTCAAGTAGCTGTATCTTAACAAACCATACATCAATGGAAAGCTTATTTATTCAGCTTTCAGTTGCTGTATAAAAAAAATTGACCCTTATGACTGGTTTTGTGGTCCAGGGTCACATATGCCTTTGTATGATTTTAAAATACCTATTTAAGTAATTTTACATTTCATGAAGTAAAATGATTTTTGTAAATGCGTGTCTTTCTGAAGGCTCTATACCTCATGACGTGCCTCAAGTCCTGATCAACCGCGAGCCGCTGCCGCACCTGAACTTCGACGTGGAGCTGCTTGGAGACTGTGACGTCATCGTGAACGAACTCTGCCATCGTCTGGGTGACGACTTTGAGCAGCTGTGCTACAACTCGTCCCGTCTCAGCGAGATCACAGAGAAACCGGCCGCTCCGTTACAGACATCCGCTGAGAGCCCGTCCACAGACGCACAGGGGCCTGAAGATCACGCTCAGCCCGTCACAGGAGCCTCCGAGGACGTCCCAATCACTGAATGTCAAAATTCACTGTCTCCCAAGAAGGAGGAAACGGAAACCGCTTCTTTCCCAGCAGCGAGAAGAACAAGCCCTCATCCAGAGCCGTTACCGGAAACTAATATGGACGAGTTAGACTCCAGCCCAAAAGAACATTCTCCAAAGACGGCGAGTCCCTGTCCGGAAAGGAAAGCAGCGTGTGATGGTACAGAAGCACTGGACACTACTGATGACGGGAAGGAGGAAGAAACAGCAGATCGCCAACTTGTTGAAATGCGCAGACGGTGCTGGAGAAGCCGAATCTGTCAGAGTCCAATTAGCAAACGACTCGGAGGTAAAAATCATTTTTTAAACACATTTTTAGGATGTTGCTGCTGTTATTATGAATGTTTTTTTTTTGTGGATTTTATTGCAAATTACAAAAAATTGTCATTTATAGCACTTTGAGTTGCATTTTGTGTATGAAAAGTACTATATAAACTGACAAACTGATTAAATTATTATTATTATTAATAAAAAAATAATATAATTAACATTTACATTAAAAAAGATATATTTATCTATGAATAAAACCGATAATAAAATATTAATATAAATACGTTACATAATAAACAATAAATAAAAAATATATATATTTTTTAATAAAACAATGAAACAATGACAAGTGTTTGTGTGTGCATTTATATATATATATATAAATATAAATATATAAATATTTACAATATAAATATTGTTTTTATTATAAACATTATTGTATTTTTAATTTTTGTTTATGTAATTTATTTATATTATATTAATATTTTATTATAGGTTTTATTTATAGATATATATTTTATGTAATATATTTCTATTTTTATATATATATATATATATATATATATATATATATAATATATATATATATATATATATATAATATATCACATACAAACCCATATCATTGTTTTTATTATATTTTTTTTTTTAATTTGTTTATTATGTAATATGTAATTAATTTATATTATTCATGTTTTATTATGGGTTTTATTTATGATAGATAAATTTTTATGTAAATGTTAATTACTATATTATTTTTTTATTTAGTATATTATTTTTATTATATAATATTATATTTTATATAATATTATATGTATTCCGACACACACACAAACAGATATCATTGTCTTTATTAACAAAAAATGATTTGTTATATTTATAATTTATTGCATTTATTATGTAATTTAAATTATATTAATAGTTTATTGTAGGTTTTATATATATATATATATATATATATATATATATATATATATATATATATATATATATATATATATATAGTAATTTTTATATAGAAGTAATTATATATTACTTATAATTATAAGTAATTTTTAAAAATTTGTTATTTTTCTGTTTTGCAGCCTCGCAGTATTTATTTCAAGCACCGAACCGCTACATTTTCCACGGCGCCGAGGTTTACTCGAGTTCAGAGGACGAAACGTCCAGTTCCTGCGGCAGTGACAGCGACGGCTCTCGCTGCAGCGCGGACGCTTTCGAAATTGAAGACAGCGACGGAGAGGAAGACGGCACGCCGGTGACGGACAAAGACACAGACGGCCTCGCAGAGACAGTACAGGACAGTGAACACAAACGCCTTCAAACAGACTGCACAGCAGAAACAGACCTACAAACCACACAATAACTCACTAGCACTAGTTGTATTTAATGTGCTCAAGTCTGTTTTATATATTTTTGTATTTCCTCCCTCCTAAACGCCCTGTTATGTCTTCTAATGCATGCGACGACTTTCTTTTGTTCGGCTTATAAAACTTTCTTTTGTTTTACCACCAGTCTGTTTGTATTTTTGCATTTTTAGATGTAAAATATATGTTTAAATCCGGTGAATGTTTCTGCCTGAGAGTTGAACTTGCCATGTAATTGCTTGGGATAAAAAAGGGAATGATTTTCAAACCAAAGATCACTTTTTCCGTATCATTTTCATGTTTTCACAAGTTTCTTGTTGGATCTAGTCACTGTGTCCAGCATGTGCACCAAACTGTGGCATTTTCAGACATTTGGCAGCTACGGTCAGCCTACTGTTGAAGTCTTTTATACCCAGTAAAGTTTGATAGTCATCAAACAGATGTTTTCTGCTTGTTTTCCATCAGTTTTCAGGTTTTAAACCTATAGAAAGACATTATTTACATGCATTCACACTCTTGTAATTCCTGTTTTCAAGCACTTAGTAAGATTTCGGTTATGCCTGTTTATGTTAGTTCCAGCTCTCATTAACTGGGCATTAAAATATTATAATACTGTTAAGTTATAATATCTACACAACTTCATGATTTTATTCTTAATCTAATTTCTTTAATTGTCAGATTTTGTGTTCACGTTAATGCAGATTTTTTTTTTTTTTTTTGGTCACCAAATAGAGACTAACAAATGTAACATTTTGACTGTTATTACTCTGCGTTTAGCTCAGCACTGTACATAATGCATGCAAGTTTTAATTAAGAATGGTAGAGAAGTATTTTGCTTGGTAATAAAATATTAAAGAGTTTGCAGGTTGATCAGTCAAAGCCATGTCTAAGTAGGTGGTTGTGTAGGCCTGACCATAGTTGCATAGGTTATTGCATATTTTTTGCATGTTTGAATTATGAGGTGTTTTCTATTTATGTAGTTTATTAAAGCAAATTGCAATTATAATTTCAAGTTAAAGGATATAATAGATGACTAAAAGTCTTTAAGGAGCATCTCAATGAGCCTGGACTGCAGGCAACTAGCAATAATTTAGTGTTATTAGTAAGTAAATAATCTTTGATTAAATAATTGATTATATAACTGACTTTGCAGATTATTTTGGCAGAAAACGCCTGTTTGAATATATAAATAGTTGTAAATCTTACATTAACATTGTTGCAGGTAAGTGTGTTTACAAAGAGCTTAAGACAACCTAAGTCTACAACAAATTTATTAAGACCTAAAGTACATTATTATTAATCTTTGTTTATAAAAATACATTAATAGTGACTTAAATATAATTTTTGTGTTCATAAAACATTTTGTGCTCATAAATATTTTTTTATTTATTTTGTTATTATTTTATAATAAGATATATTAACCTATCACATTTTGGTCTGTCTCAGTTGCTCTGATTGACCATTGAAATATAAAATTTAACCTAACTAACTGCATTATTGTAGAAATAACCCAATAAACCTTAAGAATTACCCAACTTTTTTTTAGAGTGTAGGAAAATAACTTAATTATAATTTGTTTCCTAACTATTCGTTCTCTTAAAGTGTAAATTTATTTATGTATTTATTTTCCCACAAAGTCCCGATCTGAATCAAGGTTTCCGAACACGCTCCGAATCATGATCTGAATCAAAAGATTGACAACCCCCTTTGAAGTCCAGATCTGAATCAAATGATTAGCAATATCCAAAGTGCCGATTTGAATAATGATTCGCGAACCGATCCAAAATGATTCGCAATACGCGCTAAGAAGTTCCGATATGAATCAAAAGATTTGCGAACCCGAAGATCTATGAATCAAATAATTTGCGGACCCGCTCCGAAGTTCCGACCTAAATCAAATGATTCGCCATACGCACTCCGAAATGATTCCAAACAGCGCTCTAAATTCCCGATCTGAATCAAATGATTCGCCATACGCGACCCGATTTGAGCGATTCGAAACAGTGAATCATTTGCGACGCACTCCGAAATGATTCGCGACAGCGCTCTAAATTCCCGATCTGAATCAAATGATTCGCGATAGCGCTCTAAATTCCCGATCTGAATCAAATGATTCGCGATACGCGACCCGATTTGAGCGATTCGAAACAGTGAATCATTTGCGACGCACTCCGACATGATTCGCGATAGCGCTCTAAATTCCCGATCTGAATCAAATGATTCGCGACAGCGCTCTAAATTCCCAAACTGAATCAAATGATTCGCGACAGCGCTCTAAATTCCCGATCTGAATCAAATGATTCGCCATACGCGACCCGATTTGAGCGATTCGAAACAGTGAATCATTTGCGACGCACTCCGAAATGATTCGTGACAGCGCTCTAAATTCCCGATCTGAACCAAATGATTCGCGATAGCGCTCTAAATTCCCGATCTGAATCAAATGATTCGCCATACGCGACCCGATTTGAGCGATTCGAAACAGTGAATCATTTGCGACGCACTCCGAAATGATTCGTGACAGCGCTCTAAATTCCCGATCTGAATCAAATGATTCGCGATAGCGCTCTAAATTCCCGATCTGAATCAAATGATTCGCGATACGCGACCCGATTTGAGCGATTCGAAACAGTGAATCATTTGCGACGCACTCCGAAATGATTCGCGATAGCGCTCTAAATTCCCGATCTGAATCAAATAATTCGCGACAGCGCTCTAAATTCCCGATCTGAATCAAATGATTCGCGATACGCGACCCGATTTGAGCGATTCGAAACAGTGAATCATTTGCGACGCACTCCGAAATGATTCGCGATAGCGCTCTAAATTCCCGATCTGAATCAAATAATTCGCGACAGCGCTCTAAATTCCCGATCTGAATCAAATGATTCGCGATAGCGCTCTAAATTCCCGATCTGAATCAAATGATTCGCGATAGCGCTCTAAATTCCCGATCTGAATCAAATGATTCGCGATACGCGACCCGATTTGAGCGATTCGAAACAGTGAATCATTTGCGACGCAGTAACTGATTCAGAGTTTCAAACAGCTCTGTTTCACCCCATCACTACATGCTTTTTAAAATCATTACAAGTTATGTCGAAATACCATGATTCTTTCTCTTTTGGACTGGTTTTGATAGTAAGTCGCTTGAAATGTGAATGATCGAAGTCACGAGTTTGAGTTTGAATCAATCGGAACGGTTCCAGCGTAAATGACTCACTCAATTGAATCAGTTTGAACTAAAATAAAATAAGCGAAAAAAATATAATGTTATATAACGAACTGCACCTCATATTAATGTTAGATGGAAACATTGTGCATAATGATCGAGTTTGTAGTTTAACTTAATTAACTATGTTTTATTTATAAAATGTATAAAAACATTTGTACATCTATGTTTTCTCTGTCATTTCATATTTTTTTATATATATATATATATATATATATATATATATATATATATATCAGTTTTTATATTTAAAACATTAATCTCATAACATTATTTATGCAATTTGTAAGTGCAGTGTAAATACATGTACAAGTGCTAAAAAAATTACAATAACAAAAATAATGTATTCTGACACATATATAATATTTATAATTATTTAAAATAATTTTGTATTGTTTTTAAAGCTAAATAAATAATAATGACGTTTAATTATCATAGCTACATAGCAAATCCATTAAGACTTAAGATAACAATTAATTGTTTAAAGGTCAGAAAATTGCAGTAGAGAAAGCAAGATATTAAACTTAATTTTATGTTTAAGGGATAGCAAGAAATTAATACTGTGGTTAAACACACAAACAAAAAAATATTCGATATTTATGCCGGCGACGGACTGTTATTTTGACATGCGGACTGTTCTTTTGACACGTCCGCCTTTTAACGGAAGTCCGCGTCGCATCTCGCTTCGGATTGACAACATAAACAGGAGTGAAAGTGAAGTCGTAAACATGCGTCGATTATCGATCAGCTGAAGAGGGTTTGACCTGACATGGACTGTTAAAGTTCCCTCAGTGCGGCAGCAGGATGGAGGGGATGGAGGAGATGGAGGAGGACGCGCTGGAGCGGATTGAGGATGATAATCATAACTGTCGAGCGGAGGGTGTGAGTGTGTGTTCACCTGCGCAGGTGTGTGTGGATTCTGACTCCAGCAGCGACACCTGTGAGTCCGACAGCTCGGCCACATCTGCGGCTAACGGCGCCGCACTCTTGCTCAACTCGACCTCCAAGTTCCGTAAGTTACACCACTGGACCTGCCGCCACACAAACACTACGGAACACCACGGTACAGTGACGGGTTAGATGGTAACACCATGGTACTGGAACTTGGGTACCATGGTAAACATATTTCAAAGTCCCTTTAAAGCCATTTAAATCGCTCTCTCTCTTTATGTACGTATGATTATTTATATACATCATATTATTTGATATTTTAAGTATAATATTTCTAAAATGTTTTATAAATGTAAATATTTCATACATTCAAATAAATATAATATACTGATATAGACTTTTGATTCAGTTGTATATTGTTTTTAGAATAAAAGTAGCAAAATATTGTCTAAAATGTAATTTGTTATTAAAATGTGTTCTTAAAAGTTGTTTTTTTTTGTTTTGTTTGAATTAATTTTTAATTTAAGTTTTCTTTTTTATTAATTTTAAATACCTTTTTTATATATATATTATATAATAATAATGCTTAAATAAAATAAAATAGGTTCATAAAATTACTTAAATAATTTATCCATTTTGTATTTTATTAACGTATTTAGAAATTTTTAGATTTTTTTTTTATTATTGGTGTTTTAAAGCAAAATAATATATTTTTTAAATTATTTACACATTATTTATGTTTATTTCTTTGTTATTTTATATATTTGTGATTACCGCAATACTGTATTACCTCCTGATACCTTCACTGTACTGTGGTACTGCCAAAAGGCAGTTTTTATTTAAGCGTGGAGAATAGTTTAGTAAAAGCCTCATAAATATAATATACTGATATAAACTTTTAATTCATTTGTATATTGTTTTTAGAATAAAAGTAGCAAAATAATAAATGCCAAAATTAAATGTAAATTGTAAAAGTAGCAAAATACTGTCTAAAATGTAATTTGTTATTAAAATGTGTTCTTAAAAGTTGTTTTTTTTTTTGTTTGAATTAATTTTTAATTTAAGTTTTCTTTTTTATTCATTTTAAATACCTTATTTTATATATTATATAATAATAATGCTTAAATAAAATAAAATGGGTTCATAAAATTACTTAAATAATTTATCCATTTTGTATTTTATTAACGTTTTTAGAAATTTTTAGATTTTTTTTTATTATTATTGGTGTTTTAAAGCAAAATAATATATTTTTTAAATTATTTACACATTATTTATGTTTATTTCTTTGTTATTTTATATATTTGTGATTACTGCAATACTGTATTACCTCCTGATACCTTCACTGTACTGTGGTACTGCCAAAAGGCAGTTTTTAAGCGTGGAGAATAGTTTAGTGAAAGCCTCATAAATATAATATACTGATATAAACTTTTAATTCATTTGTATATTGTTTTTATAATAAAAGTAGCAAAATAATAAATGCCAAAATTAAATGTAAATTGTAAAAGTAGCAAAATATTGTCTAAAATGTAATTTGTTATTAAAATGTGTTCTTAAAAGTTGTTTTTTGTTTGGTTTGAATTAATTTTTAATTTAAGTTTTCTTTTTTTTTATTAATTTTAAATAGCTTTTAAATGCTTAAATAAAATAAAATGGGTTCATAAAATTACTTTTAATAATTTATCCATTTTGTATTTTATTAACGTTTTTAGATTTTTTTTTTTTTATCATTGGTGTTTTAAAGCAAAATAATATATATTGTTAATTATTTACACATTATTTATGTTTATTTCTTTGTTGTTTTATATATTTGTGATTACTGCAATACTGTATTACCTCCTGATACCTTCACTGTACTGTGGTACTGCCAAAAGGCAGTTTTTATTTAAGCGTGGAGAATAGTTTAGTAAAAGCCTCATAAATATAATATACTGATATAAACTTTTAATTCATTTGTATATTTTTTTTAAATAAAATCGCAAAATAAGTTGTCTAAATTAAATGTTATTTGTAAAAGTAGCAAAATATTAAACGTCTAAATGAATGTAATTTGGTATTAAAATGTGTTTTTAAAAATAGCTTTTTGTTTTGTTTGATTTAATCGTATTAGTTTTCTTTTTTAAAAATTCTAAAAACATGTTTTGTTAATTTTTATTTATATAAAGTACAATAATAATGCTTAAATTAAATAGAATTTAATAAAAATTAATTATAATTAATTTTTTATTTATTTATCAGTTTTCTATTTTATTACATTTTTTTTTATTGATTTTTCCATTGTTGTTTTAAAGCAAAATAAATAATTGTAATTGTATTATTTATTTATTATATATTTATTTATGTGTTATTTTGTATATTTATATTATATTACTGCAATACTGTATTACTTTCTGATACCATCACTGTCGTGGTACTGCCAAAATGTGTTTTTTGTAAGCCATAGAGAGTAAAAGCCTCATTCAGCCGCAAATGTCACGTGTGTGTTGCTTCTGTTTGTTTGACGATGCCTAGTCTTGAACGCGATGACAGCAGAAGAATACAGGACGGTTTACTGGCCAAAACTAGAGAGAGCCATTGAGCATCTGCTCAATCAAAGCCCGATGGACCACATCTCCATCTCATACGAACAGATCTACAGGTTTGTGCTCCATCAGTCCTGAATGAGTCAGAACATGCTGCTCGTATGTTTTAATGCGTCTTTCTGTTTTCTTCCTCAGTCACGTTTATAAGTGCGTGTGCCAACAGCACTCAGAGCTGCTGTACAATGACCTGATGTGGAAGATCACGTCTCATCTAGAGCAAGTGTCTTCTAAGCTACAGGTCAGTGTATAGACACATTTAAACCTGTATGTATTGCTTTTGTTTTGGGTAAATAAAGTGAGCTTTTAAATCACATACTACCACAATGAAATCACTATTTCATAATCATATGATGTTTGTGATTTATGCATAGATTTGCATGGCAAAATATGATAAAAAAAAATACAATAAAAATAATACATGCATTAGTTTAAAAAAAGTAAATGAAGTCATCTTTATTCACACGTTTTGATTATTGTTATTTTTAAAATTTTGTCAAGACTTTTTGGTTTTTAAAAGAAGCAAAATAAATGTCTAAAATGCATGTAATTTTTCATTAAATATGTCCATAATTTTTTTTCACAAACTGTTAATTTCCTGTTATGCTAATGTTTTTATATTTTTTCAGAAAAAAAGCAGAAATTAAATATCATTTGTCATTTAAAAAAATGTTCATAAAATTCTTTTTTTTTATTGTTAATTTAATTTAATTTTTTTTATTTTTTTTTTTTTTTTTTTAGATTTGTATTGCTTTGTTAGATTTGTATTGTTTTCTTTCAAAAATGTTACTAAAATGTCACTTTTATCACATTTTTAAATAACATTTATTTTATGTTTTTTAGAAAAAAAGAAGCAAAGAAGCTTTTTTTATTAAAATGTATTCATAAAACACTTTAATAACTTTTTATTAATTTTATTTATTTTCTGTTGTTTTAATATTTGTATGCATTTTCAATCACTTTGTATTTTGTGTGTTTTTTTTTTGTTGTTGTTTTTTTTTTTTTTTTTTTTTAAGCAAACAACAAATGCCTAAACTGAAGATAAATTGTCATTAAAAATGTGGTCATAAAAATTACTTTTTATTAATGTAATAAGTTTCTATAAATGTTTTCAGATTTTTTTTTTATAATAAATACCTAAAAATTAATAAAATGCTGTCCCATCTTTTCTGAAGGCCAGCCCACCGGAACATTTAATTGAAAACTTTAACCTGGCTCTGACGCAGTACACAGCCGCCCTGCACTGCATCGTTCCCGTCTTCATCTATATGGTAAAAACTGTGTTGTTGCATATAACTGTTAACATGACACTTTCCATGTTTTGTCAGATCATTTGAATTCTGTATTCATTTATCTGCATTTTAACCCAATTTTGTTAAAGAACAAGTTCTACATTGAAACAAAGCTGAACCGAGACCTGCGGGACGATCTCATGAAGCTGTTCTCAGATCATGTAGCAGAGAAACACGTCGGCACATTACTGCGTGAGTGCAAATCAATCAAAGTCTTCTTTGCAATAGATTTTGTAAATGAATTAATTCAAGTATTATTTATTTCCCAGCTCTTCTTAAAAAGGCTCATTCCATGCCGTTTCAAGTCAAACCATCAACTATGGCGAGTGTTGTGAAAGGTCTTTATGCCCTCCGGCCAGGTGAGAAGATTTTTCTTTTATTTTGGTTTTTATGCATGTGTAGGTTAACTCTTTGTATAAATGTCCGTATGCATCGCTCTGTCTTTGTTATTCTGAACAGAGCTGCGGCTACTGATCTGTGTTCACAGTTACATTGACTTTGTTTTGTCAAAATGACACCGCCATTGGCTCGTCCTTCTGTTTGCATGCAGCATTTGCCTAACCAAACATTCTCCAGTACAAAATATCTCTGTTATATGTGTTTTGTTTTTCATGTAGCTACTTCCTTTGAAAACAATATTTAAAAAATATTTAAAATGATTTAAAAAAAAAAAATATTTATAGTGGCCTAAAAAAGTATTTGGATGCTTAATTCACAATTAAATTTAATTGCATGATTGCATACAAAATATCAAAACAAGGCATCTGCAAGCAAACGATGGTGGAGGTTTTCTCAGAACTCACTTCATTTTTCTCCTTTAATTATTTTTGACTAAGAACCTGTTCCACAAAGTTTGACAACCAGGACTACTACTTGTATTCAGTTACAACAATGTAATTGTTGTTTCATAATTGAAACCATAAACTTGATTATGTGAAATGTTTTGATTGAAAAGTGTTTTGTGCTTATTTTCTTTAAAAATATTAAAATATTAAAAATGCCATTTGTTTTAATGTTCTTATATAATGCAATTACATCTACCAAACAAAAAAAAAACAAAACAAAACAAAACAAAGCAAAAAAAAAAAAATATATATATATATATATATTTTTTTTTTTGTACATATTATATATTTATTTACTTATATAAATAACTATAAATGATATATTAATATATAAATAAATATTATAAATATATGATGTATATAAATGACATTTTATTTATATATATATATAATATATATATAATGCCATTTTTATGTTCTTATATAATGCAGTTACATTTTATATTTTTATTTTATTATATATATATTTGCTTATTTAAATAACTTGAGAACATTTATTTATGTGTAATAAAGTGTGTAATATAAATTTGTAATATTTTAATAATATATTATAAAATATATTTTTATTTTTAAAAGCAGTTTAGCATGATAGATGGAAAGATGATAGTTTTTATTTTTAATTTCCAATTTTTATTTTAATTTTTAATTTCCCAAAACATGATAAATGACTCAACTGATAGACTTTAGTCACATGAAAATAAAACATTCTCTTGACTTGTAAAGACACCTGCAATTAATTCAGTTGAATGCGTCAATTCACTGACAGCCCTATAAATGCGTTTTAAAAAGTTACTGAATCAAAACGCTGTTCAGAGATCTTATAACCAAATGTTGTTTTTGTCTTCCAGACTGGGTTCCTCTTGCTCCGGCTCTGTTTTCTAGATTCATTCCTCAGATCGAACCTCCTGCTCTTGAATCTCAGCTCCCGTATTACGCGGCTCAAGACAAAAAGCTGCAAATGGATCTTTCTCAGAACGGTTTCTCCAGGTACCGCTGTTTGCAAATCAAGCTGTATCTGTAAATTATGCCAAAACACATGACTAACTTCTCCTGACCACTCGTTTCGCAGGGGCGATCAGTCGCGGAAGCGAGCAAGTGAAGAATCGTGACACCGAAGTGGATTTTTACACTACTTCAGTGAGAAGACACAAACACGCCTGTGATTTAGAAGCTCCCCGATGCACTCGCCGACAAGCTGCTGCAATTTAAGCCTCCGTAATTCATTAAAAATCACTTCAACACAGACTTTATCTGGTACAGAGACACTTCGTATCTTCATACAGTCCTTTGGGAATTCTCAGTTATTTCGAGAATTCGCAAAAGCATTATAAAACTACACAAACATGAGCATCATCTCTATGGCCTTCAGTGTGTGTGTGCAGAGACACTTCGGTTTCTGGCCAGTTAGCATTTGTAGTAACAGTTACACAGGAATTGGATTTGTGGGAATGCCTCTTTTCTTTGATCTGGATTTGTTTCACAGAATTCATCATATTTCCAGGTTGATTTTTCCCTTTCTCCTCATTTTTCCTTACTTTGTCATTCAGTGAAATCATCCGGTTTGCTGTGATTTCAGAAAAGATGGTTATAGGCGTTTTATTGTGTGTCCGGCTGCGGTAACGTGATGTTGGATCCAGAATGTCTTACCAGGTGATGAATGAAGGTATTCAATTTCCAGATTGTTACCCACTTACATTTTTTATTTTAGGGTCACTACTGTACTTTTTAAACACTTTTTAGTTGACGTGATTACCATTCTACCTAATAATAACGTGCCTTTGGCTATTCGCCTTTCTTCATTTTAGACTTTTTAAGTGAAGTGTAAATGGAAATCGATCATTTATGACAACAACTGTTGATTTTTTTTTTTTTTTTTTTTTTTTTCACGCATCAGTACAAATTGAATCTGGAAACACAATAGTTTGTGAAAAACAGCACAGATAAAGGACATCTGAAATCCAGGTGTGATATAAAGGGCTGCTAATAATTTATCTGGAATAAACGCATGACACTGAAACAAGAATTGTGTGTAATAACTTTCATTAAGTCATTAAAAAGCAATATTAAATATATAATGCTAAATAGATTATTAGTTAATGTATGTGAGATATTGAAGCATTATATAGCGATGTTATTATGATATTGTTTATAGCTTAAAAATGATTATAAAGCAAAAAGGCACATAACTCTGAAAAAAAAAATTGTTAACTTACCGTAAGTCATTAACAAGCAGTATTTATTTATAATGCTAAATAGATGCATATTTTATTCATAAGTATATGAAGTACATTTAGGCATTATATAATAATATTCTAATATTGTTTATGGCTTAATAAAAATTATTATACGGTGAAAGGGAAGCAAAACAGATTGATCATATTTCGTAATGTTATGGGTAATTTCTGTTTAAATCAGCTTAAAGACAGTTGAACTAAAGTTATGTGGAAAATAATCTTTTATAAAGATAATTACATTATAACCTTGTTACAAAATCATGTATGAAATGAGAAGAAATGGCAAACAGAACACTTGAAAATAAACAATTATTACCAAAATGAATATTATCTCTTTTGTTTTTGTAATTTTCTCTTTTTTTTTTTATTTTATTGTTATAGTCTATAATCCTAAAATGTTTTTGCATTGCAATAATTCTCACGAAAATAATATCACAATGCAAAAGGGAATTTTTAAACTGAATATATTTTTCATGCACAGTTTCTTATTGAAAACTTGGAAATGTCAGGAAATTTTAATTATCAAAATGCAAACGAAAATGATCTTCAAAACAGAATTTGTTTTCTTTACAGTTATAATGTGCACTAATGTTCAAATTTATTTGAGTGTGTGTATGTTTGTTTTTTTTCATTAAGAAGATTTGGAGAAATGTGTCATTTCATCACTTACTCACCAATGGATCCTTTGCAGTGAATGGGTGCCGTCAGAATGAGAGTCCAAACAGCTGATAAAAACATCACAATAATCCACAAGTAATCCACACCACTCCAGTCCATCAGTTCACATCTTGAAAAGACAAACACTGCATGTTTGTAAAAAACAAATACGTCATTAAGACGTTTTTAACTAAAATATGGCTATAATCCACAATAACGCTTCCTCCAGTGAAAAAGTGGTCTGGTCTGAATCAGTTGAGAAATCTGCACAGATCACTTTTTACAAGCCAAAACAGCTCTAAACAAATATGTGGCTGGATTTTGCATTATTTGAGATTATAGACTCATATTTTAGTTAAAAATGTCTTAATGAGAAGCTTTTGTCTTCTCAAGATGTTAACTGATGGACTGGAGTGATGTGGATTACTTGTGGATTTTTTTGCGCTGTTTTTATTAGCTGTTTGGACTCTCACTCTGACGGCACCCATTCACATCCATTGGTGAGCAAGTGATGGAATGCTACATTTCTCCAAATCTGCCAAAGAAACAAACTCATCTACATCTTGGATGCCCTCAGAGTGAGTATATCTCCAGCAAATGTTCATTTCTTTAACACCCATAATGCACTGCTTCTGTGTCCTCCAGACTGTTGTAGGTGCTTCACAAAGGTGTCACCCTTCTCCTGACAACATTCTCCCCAGCCAATGAGGAGCAATCATTCCCTGGCACACGCTTCAAACCCTCCACCTCCCTCAAATAACCTGCCACCGACACGCTGACAAATGTTTCTGCTTAACTGGTAACAGGTCGCCCAGGCAGGCGGTCACTGTGTTGCTGCTGTAAACTTCAAGGTTAACTTTGCTCACGATTAGGAAAACACTCTGGCAGCTGCGCTCAGGCCGTCTGGAAAGCTGGAATTTAAGTGGTTTATAAGCAGGTGCAGTAGATATAGACGTGGTGGACATTCACACAAGTTAAAGGTAAAGCACCTTGTTATTTAATGACTTATTTATCCAACTAAATGCTTTTAACGCATGCAATGCACTCACTTTTTAATGTGTTTAACTCTGGGATAAAATTGTATCCAGCTCTGTATACATTTGTCCAGACAGACTAGTTTCTATTTTAGTTCAGCATGTCAGAATAGTTTTGGAGTCAGCAAATTATGTACATAATAAATATGCATTGACTCTTATAGAATAGTGAACTGATCATTCTGCTTTTGCAAATGTTCTAATGAGTAATCTGATTTATAGTGTTGTATTTTGCTCATGTAAAGTGAGCTGTGCTATTATTAGCAGTGACGGGGGGCTGGAGTGTGTTTGCTCAGGATTAATGCACACAACAGCTGCCCGCACAGGTCTGTTGGAAGGGCATCGCTGCTTCTGTTAATTGCTCCGATTTGAGTGTCAGTAGCATCTGCAGGCATATCCCCTTTCTGGATTCAATAACAACAGGGGGCCAATGGTAAAAACCTTTCTCAAATTTTGCTAGGAAGATTAAAATGTGTGGATATTAGGATATAAATATTAAAGAAATTCTGCTTTGTGGCACAAGAACCTCTAAATTATCTGAACTAAATTTGCACTGAAAAAATGAAGGATTTCGACTAAAAATTGCTAGTAAATTTGTTTTAAAGTTGTCTTAAAACCAAAACGATGTGGTAACACTTTACAATAAGGTTTATTAGTTAACATTAGTTAACTACATTAGTTAACATGAGTTAAGAGTAAACAATACATATACAGCATTTATTGATCTTAGTTAATGTTAATTTCAGCATTTACTAATGCATTATTACAATTACAAGTTGTGTTGTTAACATTAGTTAATGCACTGTGAACTAACATGAACAATGAATGACTGTATTTTTATTAACTAACATTAACAAAGATGAATAAATAGTGTAATGTATTGTTCATTGTTCGTTCATGTTAGTTACACTCCAAAAAATGCTTTTCTTGCTTAGATTTTTTGTCTTGTTTCCAGCCAAAATATTTAAAAAAAAAATCTTAAATCAAGAAGGATTTTCTAGACAAGTAAAAATTGTCTTGTTTTCAGAAAAAACAAGTCAAAATTAAGTGAGTTTTTGCTTGCAACAAGCTAAATAATCTGCCAGTGGGA
Organism: Labeo rohita; assembly: GCF_022985175.1. NCBI lineage: Eukaryota > Metazoa > Chordata > Actinopteri > Cypriniformes > Cyprinidae > Labeo > Labeo rohita. Next base: position 34,510,295 of record NC_066881.1, on the reverse strand, counting down.
TAAGCAAAATCTTGTTTTCGATTTCAAGCAAAAACTTGTAACTTTTTCTGAAAACAAGACCTTCTTAATTTACGAATTTTTAGATATTTTGGCTGGAAGCAAGATAAAAAATCTAAGCAAGAAAAGCGTTTTTTTTTTGCAGTGTAATATATTAAATAATGTTAACAAATGACACCTTGTTGTAAAGTGTTACAGTTTTTATTAACATTTTGAATCATTTTCCATATTCATTTCATTTTAGTGAAAGTTTTAGTGATTTTTGATTGTGTATTTTGTCATTTTTAGTAGTTATATGTGTTTATGTCTGTATAGTTTTTATTAACTTTTATTTCAGTTTTAGTTATTGTAGTACATGAAGTTAAACTAAAATAAAATGAGAAATGTTGCCTTGCCAACTAGCTAAAATAATTAGAAAATATATATTTTATTTGAGTTAATGATTATTTTATTTCAGAACTTTTTACGTTTTAATTTTTGTTTCAGTTTAGATGCAGTTTTATACATTTAAAATGTCATTTGGTTTCCTTTTTTTTTCTTCCTTTTTTCATTGAAAATTGCGAAATATCAGGAAACTTTATTTATTTTTAGTAACTATTATTATTTTTTAGGCCTGAATGAATAAAATCGTATAGTGAATGTAAATTCTTCTTCTTGTGCTCGTCTCTAAAATTTTTATATTTACTGCACTTTGTGAGTGCAATTTTGTTAGTAACGATTATTAAAAATCCATATCTAGTTACCAAAAATAACTGAAAAAGATATTTGTTGTTCCAAATGTGTTCTGAAATTCACAGAGCACTAAATATCTAATGACTGATCTTATGTTTTAAGAGAAATTCTGTTTGAAAGAACACAATGCTTGAAATGTAACTGCATTTTCATAGTTTTAATGAAATTGGATTTTATTCTCCAGTAATATGAGGTTTTTTTGGAATGCTTAAGTTTAATAGAAATATGAATTAAATTATTAAGAAAAAACCTGGAAATGTCAGAATGTTTCCAATTGTATTAGAGTGATTATGAATTTATCAAGTTGTGTTCAGCTCTAAATTTTTAATTGCCTGTTAAAACTTTGTTAAACTTTGTTAAAAAATAATATTAAAAGTCCTGTTAAAAATAATTGGCAACCAGTCCAAAAAAAGGGAGGGAACAGTATTTATACATAGTATAAGAACAAATAATACATATAATCTCTGATTGCAGTATAAATTCAATATCAATATGAAATTAGACATATTTTGAATTATGTATCCATGTAAATAACGTATATTAAAAAACATAATACAGTAAAAAGCATTATAAAAACACTGCCAAAAGTCCAAAAATGCCGCTAATTTCACCATAGTAGATGATTATTATTAATTTTTGTTTTTAATTTTTGTTTTTTTGTTTCCAGCAACATGCAGGACAACAGCATGGATCAACCCACATCCTTATCGCAGCTTTTGCGTGAGAGTTACCTGGCCGAAGCCCGAGCCCGTCACAGACACGGCGAATCCAGCTGCATAGACAGCCCTCGCCGTCTGGTCTACGGGACGCTCAAGGAGAAAGCGGACGATTCCGGTGGGAAAGTGGATCCACAGTTCCCAGACCTGTCTGACTTCCTAAGCCAGGAAGAACTGGACAAGAGCGTCGATCTGGCCTGCAAAGCGTTCAGCAGTGATCCTCGAGAACGTGAGGAGAGATCCGACGCATGTCCACCAGTGAGCAACTTTAATGTTCCTTCCAGCAAACCCGCTCCAGAAACGGAGGTCATTTCCGAAAGACAAACAGTCCAGACTCCCATCCAAGACAATGCGGTCAGGAACGTCAGAAGTGCTAGGGAATCTGCGGCGGATTTCAAAAGACCTCAGAGAAACGCTCCATACGGCTTGGAGACACAATCCAAGAAGGAGTTCCTTAACAAAGCAGCTGATTTCATAGAAGAGCTTTCGTCTCTGTTTAAAGCCAACAGCTCGAAGCGGGTTCGGCCTCGCACTTGCAAAACCCACCGGAGCCGACACCAAAACAAAACCCAACTTGATGGCACTTCGTACTCCATTAATCCAGAAGATCGAGAAAGACCTATAATGCTCAACCAACAGATGGAGGAGCCGATGGAGAACAGTCGAGTCGCGGAGGAGCCGTACCAGGCGGAGGAGCCTCAGGAACCGGACCTGGAGCCGGAGCCGGAGCCGGAGCCGGTGTGTGAGGAACCGGCTCTGATTCAGCCTGAGATCTCGGAGGAACCCGTGTGTGAACCTCCACACTTTATACAGAAACTCAAAAGCAGGGAGGTTCCTGAGGGAAGTAAGGTCCAGTTGGATTGTATCGTCAGAGGACTGCCTGCTCCTGAAGTTCGGTGAGTTTGAACTGCTTTTATTGATGCACGTGGTTATTGCATTACTATTACTATTGCTAATGCAGGAAGCAGCCACATAATAAATGCATGAAATAGTCAGAAATCTTTTGAACAACTGTCACTCAAAAATTGCTAGTTAATCAATTTTCACTCAGAAATTGCTAGTTACGAAGAAATAGCAAGTAACACATTGAATTAAGCAAGAAAGTTTAAAATAGTTTTTTCTTGTAAAATGCATTCGAGTAATCTTTGTGTTATTTACAGCTTTGAAAAAGATATGCACTACCAGTCAAAGGTTTTTGAACAGTAAGATTTTTATCGTTTTTCTGCTCACCAAGCCTGCATTTATTTTGGTCCAAAATCCAGCAAAAGCTGTAATATTGTCAAATATTTTTACTATTTATATTTTAAAATGTAATTTATTCCTGTGATCAAAGCTGAATTTTCAGCATCATTGCTCCAGTCAAATGATCCTTCAGAAGTCATTCTAATATTCTGCTGCTCAAGAAACATTTCTGATTATTGATTATTTATTTATTTTTTTTCCTCAGGATTTTTTGATGAATAGAAAGATCCAAATTTCAGCATTTATCTGAAATAAAAAGCTTTTGTAACATTATACACTATACCATTCAAAAGCAAAAAAATTTTTGGAAAAGAAATTATAGAAATTAATACTTTTATTTAGCAAGGATGTTTTAAATTGATCAAAAGTGATGGTAAAGGTATTAATAATGCTATAAAATATTCTATAATATCTGCTGTTTTCCTGTTTTCAACATAATAATAATGAATGTTTTTTGAGCAGCAAATCAGAATATTAAAATGATTTCTCATCAAGGATGTGACTGGAGTAATGATGCTAAAAATTCAGCTTGAAATCACAGGAATAAATTATATTTTAAAATATATTCAAATAGAAAACAGTTTTAAACAGTTTTAAAATTTTACTGTTTTCCTGCACTTTGGATCAAATAAATGCAGGCACGGTGAGCGGAAGAGACTTTAAAACATTAAAACATTAAAAACCTTGCTGTTCAAAAATGTTTGACTGGTAGTGTCTATGTAAAAATGCCTTGACAACACTGCTTATGAAAAAGTGCATTTAACTGCATTGAATTTGTAATGTGCTTAAAATCTTACAATTATTTTTAACCGCCTAATAATAATATAGTATTGATAATATAGTATTGAAATAAAAGCATACTTAAAAAGAGAGACACTTTCATGACTGTTTCTTAGCACAAGTAAGTACACTTAAAAATGTAAATTATAATTTCTGTTTTAAAGTACACTGTAAATTGTTTTAATAATTTTTTGTTGTACCTTAAAAAAGCACCTATTTTGATGTGTGGACTGACTAAAGCACATGTGACTCATTTTAATTAGTATTTAAAGTTAATATGTTGTAAATGTACTGATTTGTATAACAGAAATGACATTAATGTACACTTTATCATACATGTTTGTCAGTATTCAGCAGTACACTTTAACCGTATTTTAAAGACAATAGATGTAATTGTGAAATTGCATATAAAGATGTGCTTAAGTGTCCTTAAGTGGGTCAAAAAAGCACTTTTAGGGATAGTTCACCCAAAAATAAAAAATGGTGTCATCATTTAGTCACGTTTGTGTTGCTCCAAACCTGTATAAATTTCTTTTGATATCTTGAACACAAAAGAAGATATTTTGAAGAATGTTAACAAAACAGTTGACGGTAGTCATTGACTTCCATAATACAAAAAAATAATACTAAAATGGGCCTTGTTTTGCTAGCAAATGCATGGTAAAACTCTAGTTTCTGAAGCATTGGGTATGAGTACAAAGACGTCTTGTGAAAGCTGACCTTATAACATGCAGTCTGAGCTCAGCCATTCTAATTTTGCCACATTGGAAATATGATGCTATGAGAATGCAGGCGAAATTATCGTCCTACATCTTTAGTAGAGCACAGTTAGCCAAAGAGTAGAAGAGTAAACAAGATATTAAATGGGCACAGAGCTTTGCAAATTATTGCACAATTGGTGTGGATATTATTGGGAACAGCAGTTTTTACTTGTCCTAATTCAAAAATAAATCACACAAATGAATGTCACTTCCTTACAGCAAAAAAAATTAATGATTTATTTACTATTTGTAGTGAGTGTGTTTGTCATGAAAAGGTGATAATGTTTGTTTACTAAAAGCTAATTGCAGAATAGACGAAATCAAAAACATTTAACATGAGCTCCTGACTTGAGCTGGTGAACTTTGAAGAGTGATTATCTTTCAGGCTCTCTTAACTCGTATAAAAAGCTGTATGACTCAGATTGTGGAACTGAGCTGCTTAAGCTGGGATATTCATCTTTTGCTTCTCTACAAACTGAATGTCTTTCATAATATATATGGTTTAGTGCTCCAGTGTAATGAAAAGAAGAAATGGATTAGAACATTTTAGTGACTTAATAATATATGAAGAGTTCAGATGCAAAAGCCCCTAGATCCATCTGACGTATTTCTTTAAAATTAGCATCTTTCTGGCTACTTTGTATAGGTTTCTATGTTAGTACTGGTACTTCTGATTGGGCTGAGGCTGGAATTTAGTGAGTTTGACGTAAAAGCATTTGATGAACATATACTATGTGACAGGAGCATTCACTCAGTATCTAATTTTTCACAGAGATGGTTTTTAGCTGGTTTTGCATCTGAGCTCTTCATGTGTTCTCTGTTAAAACATAAAACTGACTAAAATACGTTTGAGTGAACTATAAAGCTATCTCACCACTACTTCAAATAAAAATGGTTGTGCTTTTAATATTTTTGCATTTAATAACTTTGCCAAAAATGTATCATGCTTTTAACATTTGCATTTAATAACTAGATATAAATTGACCATGCATTTATCTTTTGTTGTATTTAATAACTTTGCATAAATTGATCATACATTTAATGTTTTTGCATTTTATAGCTTTGTATAAATTGATCATGCATTTAACTTTTTTTGCATTCAATGACAGTATAATTTGATCGTGCATTTAACGATTTTACATTTAATAACTTACTGTATATAGATCATACATTTAACATTTCTGCATTCAATAACTTCCTATAAAGTGATTATACATTTAACATTTTTGCATTTAAGATCTTTGCATATATTGGTTGTGCTTTTCAGTTCTTAAAAACATATACTGTAAATTGATCGTGCCTTAAACATTTTTGCATTCAATAACATGTATGACTTGGTCATGCATCATGCATTTAATAACTGCATAGAAATACATCATGCATTTAGCATTTTTTGCATTTATTAACTTTGTGTCAGTTTATCTTGCAATAAATGGTTTTGCATTTAATAACTTCATATAAACTGATCATGCATTTAACATTTTTGCATTGAATAACTTTGTATGAACTGATCGTGCATTTAGCATTTTTGCATTTAGTAACTACGTTTACATTGATCATGCATTTAACGGTTTTGCATTTAATAACTTATTACATTAAGAAACCTAAATTGATGCATTTTCTGTTAGTATACGGGTATCTTGTAAAATCTGAAAGATATGTTAACAGCATTAGCATGACAAAACCTTTAAGTTTAAGATTTTTAGACACTTGCTAAACACGTTGTCATGATTTGTTTAACTAAAATGAATTAGGCTATATAAGAATGATTTGACCGTGTAGTTTGTTTAAGAAGTTCTTTTCTAAACATAATTATGGTAATCAGTGTGTCATTGATGAAACGTTAGTGTAACATTACTCAACACAAACTTCCCACACTGAAAGGTCAAGGAAACCCGTGCTTTTCTGAGCGCGTCTGTGTGACAGGTGACGTGCTTCGACAGCTGTTCTCAGTGGCATTACACCTGGTCCGGCTGACCGAGAAACTGTGATGTCAGAAACATTAGATCATCCCTCCACTGACCCAAACTTACTTCACTTTTCAACATTTTACTTACAGCACAATTCGAGAATGTTCATCTGCCTGTCTGTACAAAGAGTCACATGACCAATGACACTTATTTACAATAAAATTTTACTTGATCTCTTTTCTAAAATTCTGAAACTTTATTTTTAAGTTTCTAAATAAGTCGATCTAAAAAATCCTTTTGTTTGTTACCTAAAACGTGCCTAAAATTGTCAAGTGTTTCATTGTCAGAGACAAATGCCTGCGAAATATCTGACAGATCTATTAGCGGTGTTGGTTGTGTTAGTGATTGTATGAGAGGCCGTTCTATATTTAGTTCATGCGTGTCGGTCAGGGATGCTGCCGTCCGGTTTTAACAGGGGTTCCTGTGCCGTGGGTGAGTCGAGAGGGAAAATAGACCCAACAGGTGCAGATCTAGGGCTGGATGTCTTTCCCCCACAGCTCAGGCTTTCAAAGTAGAGTCTTACTCATTAGAAATGATCCTCATTGGCTCATGGATCGAACCCAATACATTTCAGCCATGTCTCGCCCATGGAATGAACCACAACTCATCTCTTCAGAATTGCTTTAAATTTCAGGGAGGCAATTTTAGGAAACGGCAGGAGTTGAAGTGAAATAACTGTGGTATAGTCATTCTAGGTAAGGCTGTAGTTATTTTTGTGGGTTCTAGAATATTCTTTTAGCCCATTAATGTATTACTGAATGAATGCTGTTGTACTTTTTGTGATGTTGTGGAGTTCTTATTTTGCTGATGTGTTTAATAAGGAGGACTGATTTTGGATCATTTGTAAGATGCGTTGAACACAAACTGATATATGCCAAAAATAGCTTCATGAGTAAATGGCTTTTTATGATGTCTGTTAACAGTTAACTAATTTTTGCCATTCAGTGACTAAAGAACGTCATTATGTCAGTAGAGTAAATACAATGAAAATTCAGTTTCATTATATTTGGTAAAATAAAAGTGTGTCTGGCGTCATTCATCCATTTGGTGATTTTAAAAATGTTGCTGTACATGTTGGATAGTTTTTCTTTTTCACAATTCCTGCTTGTACAGTATTAATTGTTGTTGTTTTTTTATTCAGACCTTTTCTACATGCTTTTGTTGTCAGATGTTAATTTGAAAGTTTGAAAGCAAATAGCTTTTGCAGATGAACCGGTTTTTCAAGAGAATCTTGGCTAAAAATGGAAATGCATTCTTTACTTTTGTTAATACACACATTTGTGGCCCTTTGTTTTGACTTTAGGCAATTTTGACCATTTAGTATGTCCAAAAGCTGTTCATCATATTCAACATTATGTATTTTAACCATAAATTTAATTTGTTTGCTTAGTGTGATGGTGATGGACTGAAAATTTTATGAGGTTTTATGCAATTTATGTCTGCTTAGATAATTAACACAAGTGTCATTTTGCAAAATCTGTTTTACTTTTGTTTTGTATTAATGAACTTGTGACCTACAAGACCACAAATAGTGTTCAAGGCATTCATTTAGTGTCACTCGCACACTTAAAAGCTTTAAAGTATTGAATTAAATATGCATTGTATTTGTGTT